>NC_080572.1:191751114-192051114 GCF_030247185.1 Malaya genurostris
ATTGCCGTTATATGCACGAACGTCACACTAATACCAAGAATACAATGATCGAAAATAAGTTTCTTATCGTTCTAGACAATAAAAGTACGACTCTGGCCGGAATGAACACACTCTCGATATTGACATTGCCGCTGATGACAAAAATAATGGCACAGCACAAAAATACATTTCAGATATATCGACACGGAGGCCATTATTGTTTTTGATGTGTGCTGTTGTTGACTGCAGGAGGGGACCAAATCCTGCGCGGGGTGGTCGAACGTCGGACGGAACTGACCGAGTCTAGCGGGACAGGGTGTCAGATTCGCCCGTATAACGCTCTGTAATAATCATTTTCGAAAATGACTAGCAACCCTAGAGCAAACGGCTCATGCTGTTTTTTTCGTCCGGAGTCTCAGCGGAGCAAATAAGGAAGCAAAAATCTCCTACGTCAGCGCTGTCATTAGAGGATCTCGTCAAATAGATAACGTTTTTTTCGGTGTTCTTTTGTTATCATCGTGTAATCGTTGTGATAAGAAGCATCATCACCATCGTCATCATTACCGCCAACGTCATCAGCTCGGTGGAGATTTTCCCCAGCCTTGTCATCTACCGATCGATCACATGAGAGGCTTTAACAATAGTTTTGGCTTGCGAACTATATTTGAGAAACTCACGAAAATAACCGAAGAAACCGGACTTTAAACCCAATGATATCTATGTATTCTAACGTAGTCTTGTTTCCGAATTCTAGTTAATTTTGATTGTTATGAGATAATGTCGTCATCAACGTTGTCTAACAATTTATCAGTAACCTACGAAATATTGTTCGGAAGAAAGTAGATACAACATTGCGATATTATATATTTCCGGGATCGTTTTCCTCAGAGGTATAACACCAGCCTTCAAACTTTCTTCAATTCGTGAACTGTTCTGCTAATTAAGTTAGAAGCAAGCATTCACAAACCATATCCAAACATCGTTCTTTATTGATTTTCAGTGCCTTAGCGGAAGAAGAAACAAAATAAATCATCCAGAGGCAGGATTTGAATCTGCATTCTCCTGCATTCAGTGCACACCCAATGAGGTAGAAACAGGTGAGGCAAACTTAATTTTTTTGTGTTAGTGTAATTAATTTTGTTTCGGCAAACCAAGTAAAATTAAAAATCACGTGCTTGCTTTCGTCACATCGTTCGAGCTAGTTGGCATTTAATCAAAGCATGTTTGTCGTCATACCGAACTATTTTTATCACAAACACAAGCAAGCCATGTGGTATGCAACACCTGTTTATATCACATTGGTGCACACCAAATTGGAAGCAGAGTAAATCGAACGCGTTCCAATCCTATCCTCTTTAACGACTGGCAATTTTTGTTCCAATAAATTTTCTCTGTTCACCACGTACATTTGTCATATCACTCGATTTGATTCTTCCACTCAAGCACTGGATATAGAAAGTATGTTCATGACATTGTCTGTTTCCTTCTGAAACTGTGCCAACTACAACATCTTTTCTGCGAGGTTTTATTCATTGGCTGATTTTTCAGCTTGTTTTTCCATTTAGGCACTGTAAACTTTGAGAAAATTATAAAATTCATCTCTACTCCATTTTTAAAATCGAGCATTTCTAATTAAAATACTTTAATAATTATTTAAAATCAATGTTAAATTTTAAATTCATTATATTATTTGCAAATTGCCATCCAACTTGAAATGCTTCAAAAAGTGATGAAGTTGAATTCATTCGGATGATCATTTGAAAAAGCTTATCTTGTAGGTAGATCATTTTATTTTCCGTTATATCGCCTAAATCGACTTCGTTTAAAGACGCGAATGGCATGGCAGGAATACTGGTAGGTACATGTCTACCTGTTGCGCTAGCGTAACTTTCATTAGAAGGAGATGGCGTGGCCGATTTACCAGTCAATAAATTGTTTTCATTAGAAGACGAATTGGAAAGCGTTCCTGGTTTTTGTTTTAAATTCGAAGAAATAAGTGCCTTAGAAGACTTAGGCGTGACATTTGCATCGTTTTTTTGATTTTCAGGTATGTTATGTGAATTTAAGGTCGTTTATTTCACTTGTTGTGTAAGCGAATGAGCGTTTAAATTTTTTTCACTGACAGAACATTTCAAATAATTGGATTTATGATTTCAATCACAATTATGACATGAAAATTTGTCACTGGTTTCATTCATTGGACAGACGTTTTTCAAATGCGATGTACTACAATTCAAACACCGTCCATATGACAGTTTTTGGTACCATGGCCGAAGGCTTGGAAACGAAGACGTTAAGTTAAGTTAGCAATACGATTTATAATGTTTATAATGTTTCCAATGAATTTTTAAGTGAAAAATGAAACGTACTTTTTCTAAAGTTTTCAAATTGTTTACATCACTTCGATTTAAGTGTATTTGGTAAAGTTCATGGGAAATCCCATAGCGTGGTTTTGAAATACCATTCGCTCTTTGTTTTCATAAGTAATACTTGGGAAGGGGCAAAACCAAGCAATTAGTTTAGTTCATTTTTGATTTCATCAGTATTTTGATCTTTTGATAAGCCTTTCAAGACAGCCTCGGAGGATCTATTTGATTTTATATCATATGAATAAAATTTATGAAGTTTCTCGGACAAATACCGGAAAAGATGTTCGTAATCTTCCAATCCATCAACCAAGACTCAATATTCTCCTCTTCGTCCGATTTGAAATGAGACTTTTAATTCCGGGAGAAAAGTGGAAAGCTCAGTACGGAATGCTTTGAAGTCGGAAATCATCACCGTCACTGGTGGCATAGATTGTTGTTTCTTCCCAGAACGACAAGCGTCCATTTTGGGAATTTTAGAAGAATTTACTTCTATGTCGCTAAAATAATATTCAGGAATAATGTCGTTAATATTGTTAGACGGAATATGATCAACGGAAGGGGAGTCCGTCCGATGTCTTATTTTTACATTCAGATTCTGTAAAATTGTCAATGTTGTTAGAAAAATTTTGAATAACGGATTGGGATTTCTTCTGTATTGTAATATTTTTAACCTTAGGCTTGTTACCTGGTTGACGCAGGCATTTTTGAAGAATATTAATTAATTAGACTAAATTAGTCTTAGAATAGACTCCTAGTTTGGTTGAGTCTTGATAAAGACTTATTTTGTGGTAATTTTAATAAAGACTGATTAGTTCGAAGAATAATTCTTTAGATGGCTAGCCTTAAAAATGTTGAATAATTTCTTAGTTTTGAGAAAGTGAAGTTTGGTTATAAAGAATGTATAAAATATGATAAATCATAGTTATTATACTCAAGATCCTCGTAAAAAACTCAAAACTGACATTTATTTTTCGTCTATTTTGAGTCATTGAAAATAACTTTTATTCGCTCTGCTAGTATATTTCCGTATTTTCATACATATTGTCTTTAATTAATGAGGAAATCATTAAAATAACGAATATAAAATTTGGAAGAAATCTAGTTCCAAAGAAAGAATATAAGTTCAGCTCACCTTCATAACTCATCCGAGAAAGTCGACACTGTATACCGTTTACTGATGGGACGACCAAAAAAAAAAAGAATAGTGTAGTGTAGTGAACAAAAAAGCTATTCGAAATGACGAAGTAACGACCTTACGAACAATAATGACTTTGCGACCAAGGACAAACGTTATTGACTTTAAATGGTATAATATTCGATTTTAGTTACTAGAAATAGATGTTTAAGGAGTGAAAGCGTATCACTCGAAAGAATGTGATTTGATTCAACTAAACAAAAGTAATGATGATAAAATAATTTTCGCCAGAATTTTCAAATTTTACAGCTGACTTTAACGGCATAAATTTACAGCTGACTTTAACAACATACTCAATCTCGTACACGAAAACGCAAAGTATAACTGGTTTACGTGGAGGACACTCCGACAGAAGTGCGTATGTATAATCTCCCTTCAGAGGCTAAAAGAAAATTTATTGGGCAAACAAGGTTTGTCACAATATGAAGAGATTCTCTCCTTCAAGAGAGAACGATGGAATAATTTTTGCCCCGGTATTGTGAATAGCGTGCCTGTCGTACGTATGCACTTAACGAAACCAATACCTTCTTATGTGACTTTAGATCATGACGGAAAGTCGACATGTACATCACTGCTCACCTACGAAAACCAGCAAATCACGTATCAGTACTGTTGGCAAACCGTCCAATATGGCAAGTCTTGCGAGAAAATGACTCAATTGGACCCGGCAAGTCACAAGAGACAGAACCTAGAAACAGAAAACACACGGAGAACCCGCAAATCACAAAATTTCAATATTGCAATTGTTGTTTCACGCCCTGGTTGTTTCAACTAAAATGTTGTTGATTTAACTAACATATCTGTTGATTTTGACATAACCATTCAGGTTACCGAAATTGTTGTATTCAAATGCTGTCACTTGGCGGAGAACGAAGACAGCAAAAGGCAGCACAAATAACCTCTTCATTTCACCAGAAGCGTTTAATATTGAAAATTTTCAATGGTAAATGAACGTCATTTATGTTAGTTACGTAGTGGTCGTTTTATGTAAGTGAAGGTATGCAGAAAAATATAACAGTTAATTGTGAAACAAATTTTCCATGTGTTAAATAGATATTCTTTCAGTATAAATGTTTTAATTTCATCTGAGAGTAATGTTATTAAAACCGCTTAACGCTTAAAAATTTGCTGCTAAAGTGAAGTGGTACTATTTGTATTTTCTTGAAAGTGTATATGTAGCTGTACCAGCGAGCCATTCTGCAAGTGAAGGAAAAATTTCCTGTGACCATTTTTCTGGTGAGTCCCCTTTTTAGATTTGTAATCTTTTAGTTCATTTCTATACTGCCTATACTCGCATATCAGTCCCATATCGATTTTTGCCAATATTGAGTTAGCTTGCGGAATGAAATCTATCCTCAATATATTCTCAGAAATTGCAATAAAAGTTGAGGGTTTGTTCAGTAAAATGTGAAAAAAATATCAACTCATGTCTGTCCCATATGCAAAGTACCCGCATATCAGTCCCATTCAGTGCAAATTTCAATAATTTCATTTATTGCAATATTGGAATAGCAAAGGTGTATTGCCGATATTTCAAGTAATAATACCATGATTTAGCAATAGGTAGCACAATAAATCAAAAAAATCAGAAATAAAATTTTAATCGTCTTTTTCTCGACATGCCGATTTTCCATATGGGACTGATATGCAAGTATGGGCAGTATATCCTTTGTGAGTTTAGTAATGAAGATATAAGCAGTTAATTAGGTAAAATTTCGTTGTTCAAACAGTGAACGATTAGCTGCCCCCGAAGAGGCTAACAGTAAAAATATTTGTTGCAATTGGCGTTTTAAGTTCAAATAACTGAATAATTGGTTGAAACAACTGAGACATTTTTTGGCTTTCATGCATACAAGTAACTTTGCTGGGATTGTGTCTTTGCTCAATTGCACGAGTGACATCTCATTGAAACGTTTCATTGTTCGCTCAGGGTGTTTGGCATTGCTCGACTGAAACGTTTCATTACTTGTTGGGAGTCGTTGCTAAGCTGCCAGCACGATAAATAAAAAATGACAGATTAGTCAAAACAACAGTCGATTAGTTGTAATAAATTTTAACCAATCAAAATCAGAAAAACAACTAATATTTTAGTTGTTTTGCGATCGCTGGCTTTTCCGTGCAATATTTTTAAATATATCACTAACTGCTATCAATGTACAACGAAACGGAAACGAGACCGAGAAACCATTTCCAACATCAACAGCCAGAACAACACCTGCGATGATGAATCCGTAAACGATGGGAAGAATAGTGAACCAATAGCTCCTCAAACCTCGCTGGATGGTGAAGACTGCTTCTTCCGAAGAAAAAGAGTAGCAAAGAAATAGTAAAAAAATGCATTATTTTCTAGAGATCATATCTCGAGTCATTTAAAAAAAAAGTTATTTAGGATAGAGGCCTTTAAATTCGGTTCTATCCGTGCCACTGTGCTCTGTTTTTGAGCTACCCAGGAAATGAGAGGAAATCAAAGGGTTAGAATCAATTCAATGCACTAGACGAGACCGGGGTTAAACCGGACAGCTTACATATCGTGTATACCAGCAATAATTTCGAGCCAAGGATTGACTTTGTAAACGCGCATGTGACCGGAAGACGTCAGTTAGGTGCATGACGCTGAGTCAATTCAGTTTGGCGTTAATCGTGTTCATGTCAAAACATGCAGATTTTTCATTGAAATCTATTGTTTTTGAAATTTTCGGAATTTTTGAGCATTTTGTTTTCTGTGCAACGTAGCCACGATCTGTTTTTTTTAAATTCCCACCACACTCCCCCACACCAAAAAGCTTCAATTTGAAGCCCCCTGGTAATGGACGCAAATAGTCTCAGCGGAAAACAAGAAACAACTAAACACTGGCAATAATAATACTAGAAAATCAACTATAGCATTTCTATCCAGCGAAGATGAGGGGACAATGGTTCTCTAATCGCGTTTTCGTTCATCGCGTTGATTCGGGCACCGTTGCTGTTGTATGTTAGTCAATGATTTGTTTTAGTCTTGTTAAGACGTAGTATATAAAAAAATATCTCGAATCAGCATCTGACGGCAAACCGAAGAGTGAAAATAGACTTGCGACGCGACGTGTAATAATTGCTGGCAGAAGGGTTGCCTTAGATAGCAACCACACAGCGAAGCATACTCGGTTCTTCTGTTAAATTAGACTGTTTCTTCATGTGTTTCACATGTAGGGTATTTAGTATTTCAATTTTTTCAAACCGGTTTTCCTAGCTAGATACCGATCAAATTTGATATAATATTGTTGAGGGGTTGAGTATAGTCGACAAAAAAGGCGGGTGGGTAATATTAGAGACATAACTGAAGACCGTGAATACGAACAAAACTGACATACTTCTTTCACACCTCAGAATATCAAAAATCGTTCATATTAGTTGATTGATCGTGTGACATTTTGCTGCTTCGCTTCTAGAATTGTAACGGAGCATATATATTGAAGTATGACAGGAACTTAATTCAGAACATGAGACTGGCTTCGAATTCAATTGCAAAATTCAGGTTCGTATTCCAGATCAAGAATTCAGTTCATTAATTTAGTTCTAGAATTCTGAAACTGAACTCATTTTCAGAATTTAGGATCTGAATTCAATTCTAGAACTGAATACTGAACTTGAATTCCGAACCTGACTTAAAACAGTTCCAGAACCATAGTTCCTAATTCATTTCCAGCATGCTTAATCTGCATGTATTATGGAAACGAACTCAAAAACTGGAATCAGGAAAGAAATTCAGATACAGAAGTCATTTTCTATTCAATTCTGGTTCAGATCTAAAATTTCATTCAAAAATTCAGATCTAGAATTCTTATCTTCAATTTTGCTTAGGAATGCTGAATTTTTGTTCAAGAATGAGAATTCAAGAAACGATTTTCAAACTCAAAATAAGGCACTAAATTCAGTTCCAAGATCTAGTCAAGGAACCAGTTTTATCATTCTAGTTCCAGAATCTATTTTGTTTCAGAATCCAGCTCAAATGAGACCTTATAAGCGAATAAAAACTGAGCGTTTGAGCAATTATACCACACAGGAAGTCTGTTTTGGCTGCTGCTGGTTGAAGAAGACTGCTCGCCCCGCCTGAGACTACGTCAAAACCGTCGACCGAGTGCGAGAAAGGCAAGCAAGCGTAATGAGTTTTCCTCTTTGTGAATTGAGAATTTAATCATAAATTGCTGATTATATATCTGATGGCATGGAGAAAGAATTATGTTGTTGCGTTTGGTACTACTCGAGATTTTCACGATTAAGTTCTACCCATTTTTCAAAAGGGCGAATTTTGAAAAGGTGTACCGTAGTAAAGTTAGACGTTTTTACACAGTAGTTAAAATGAATTTTGAACGGAATTACTAAATTTTTTCACATGGTTCGCCATAATGAACGGATTGCTGACAATATCGATATGTGGACTGCTGATTTTCGTAGGTGAAAAGCGAATTTCATGGATACTTTACGCTTCGGTCAAGGACATTGAAGGAAAAAAATGGCCTATTTAGGCGCGTATGAAACACACATACACTTTCGCGAATATAAGAGAAAAAAATTTTCACACTTATTTTTAGATAGAATAAATGTTTCCGTTTTGTGTCAGGTCTTTTCGAATATATTTGGTGTTAGTGGTTGCAGAAAGATCATGCGAACGTACTTCGCACAATCCTGTACGTAAACTCATATGCTGTACATGACATTTTCATGTTCGACATGGTGGTGGTAATCATAAAAAAAATTATATCAAACTTACTAGACCAAATTGACCGTCAACAAAACCTTCGGTAAACAGATTTTCGATGCGAAGATGCTTAGTGAATAAAAATCGCCAAAATATCGCCTCTATTGTCCTGATGGAAAACAATGAACAAAGGCGTTAAATTCGAAAAATCGAAAATATGGTCAAAGTGTTACCAAAACCAACTTTGTCCGCTGAGTACGTCAAATATAATTTACGAGCTTCTAATATTACGAGTAACGAGAAACAAATTTAAAAAAATTGAACCCACTTGTACGAAAAAAATTCGGAAGAAAAAAAAATTTTTTTTGTTTCAATTATAGAGGCTTTAACATCTTAGGTCATTCGCCTCTTCGGACCAGAAAATCCTTCTAACCCTATGTGCGGGGTTGGGAATCGAACCCAGGCGGGCTGCGTGAAAGGCATCGACTATCCCATCACGCTATACCCGTCCCCAAGGAAAAAATTTTCATTCCGCAGAACTGCTCTGTTTAATGAGCTACCCAGAGAACCACTTCTCTCGAAGCAACTTAATGAACAGAAAGCCGTACTTACATATATAACTTGTATAGAAGCGAAGAAGACTTGTTTCAAAATTACCATTTTGTGTGACCTTATATCGCGAGTAACATTTACCAACCACAATGATCGATTTTTTATCTATGTGTTTTTTTTTATTTTGTCGCAGTGAAAGTTGCGAATAAATTATTCTTTTAAAAATTTCGTTGTCCCTAAAAAACATTCAGTTTCCATATCATCTTGATAAGCTCAGCTGATGTACAACAGTGGTTGGTCAGATAAAAGTTATGTCTATCCAGAACTCCGGAACTAATGAAAGGTATCAAAACAAATCTGTACACACTTTGTTCGAACAGATCTCAGAATTGGTAATTATTATATATAGGATTTTCAGAAGATGAAAAAAATTCCTTATTAAACATTGACGTGGCGAGCAATGTTGATTCTATGTATTATTTACCATATTTTAGCATCACATAGGTGTATGGAATGAAAACTATATTGATCAAACAAATTACTCGTTAATACGCTATACTGCTTCCTATCAAACTTCTCTTGGCCCACCTCTTCTGTAGAGATTCTAGTGATTGAAACGATTCAATAGCTGGTAAAGTTCTACTACGGAAACGAGTTCTCATCAAATAATTGAAATGCCGTTCAGTTCTTCAGGAGCAAATATTTACCCGATGTACACTTAGTTAAACGATTCGATCAAATTTTTTTTTTCATAAATACGTTTATTTCTTAAGGCAGTTTACATAAGTTTTTCTTCGCCGTAGCATCACTTTTACATAATATTCTTATCCTAATTTAATTCTAACATAGTCACAACGTTTTGCATTTATTAAAACATATTCTCTTATTACTTAAATATCATCTTAGGTAACTCGTCATTAATTATGAAATCTACTCGGAAATATTATTTGAACCAAACGATTAACTTCTATAAATTATAAAATAAGCTGTTATTTTCAGACATTTTGTTAATAATTTCATAAACTGTTTCGAGTTTGTTTGTATCATTACATTATTTTTATTCTAATTTAGCTATTGGTTGAACTCATGGACGCAGCTGGGATCAGAACTAAGTCTTGAAAGGGGCCTTTATTAAATTGAAACTCCAGTTTTCTTTATGAAATGATAAATAAGTTTCATGTATGAAAGGTCAAGAATGAAAGCAAGAATGTCTCGAACTGGGATATTGGATAGTCTACCTTGGGTACGCAAAGAATTTATTAGTTGAGATCTGACATCACGATACTCCACGCATGTCCAAACGACATGATCAATATCTCGATAACCTTCGCCACAAGCACAATGATTAGTCTCGGAGAGCCCAATTCGAAGGAGATGTGCATCTAACGTGTAGTGATTGGACATGAGTCTGGACATCACACGAATGAAATCTCTACTCACATCCAGTCCCCTGAACCATGCCTTTGTCGATATTTTCGGAATAATTGAGTGCATCCACCGACCCAGATCATCTTTATCCCAAGAAGCTTGCCAGCTGGCAAGTGTTCTTTGGCGAGACGAGCTATAGAATTCGTTGAAAGCAATTGGTCTCTCATAAATTTCACCCTCAATAGCACCACGTTTGGCTAAAATATCGGCTCTTTCATTGCCAGGAATGGAGCAATGAGCCGGGACCCAGACTATAGTGATTAGATAATTATTGTTCAATATGTCGTTCAGGCACTGTTTTATTTTGCCCAGGAAAAACGGTTCAGTCTTGCCAGTCATGTTTGAGCGAATGGCTTCAATTGCACTCAGACTATCTGTGAAGAGGAAATAATGGTTTGGAGATAATGTGACGATTACACTCAAACTATAATGAACTGCTGCTAACTCTGCTATATAAACAGATGCAGGTTCTTGAAGCCTAAATGAGACCGAAACATTATTGTTGAACATACCAAACCCTGTCGCTTCTTCAATTCGCGATCCGTCCGTGTAAAACATTTTCTCAGAGTCAATATGCCTGAACTTACTTGAAAATATTTTTGGGATTTCCGTCGAACGTAGATGATCCGGGATTCCACGCACTTCGCGCTGCATGGATGTATCGAAAAATAAAGTTGAGTCAGGGACATTTAGGAGGCTGACACGGATAGGAATATATCTTGAAGGGTTGATTTCCTGTGACATATGGTTAAAATATACTGTCATGAATTTTGTTTGAGATCGAAGCTCGACTAGTCGTTCGAAATTATTAATTACCATGGGATTCAGCACCTCACATCTTATTAGCAGGCGTGATGAAAGCTCCCAAAATCGATCTTTTAATGGAAGAACTCCCGCCAGAACTTCAAGACTCATTGTATGTGTCGAATGCATGCACCCTAAAGCAATTCGCAAACAACGATACTGAATTCGCTCCAGTTTGATAATATGAGAGTTTGCAGCGGAACGAAAGCAAACGCATCCATATTCCATCACTGAAAGTATCGTTGTCTGATACAATTTTATTAGATCTTCCGGATGAGCACCCCACCAAGATCCTGTTATTGTTCGAAGAAAATTTACTCTTTGTTGGCATTTTGTTATCAGAAACCTAATGTGTCCTCCCCACGTGCATTTGGAATCGAACCACACCCCGAGGTATTTAAAAGTTAAAACCTGTTGGATCATTCTTCCCATCATATGGAGCTGAAGCTGCGCGGGATCATGCTTTCTTGAAAAGACGACTAACTCTGTTTTCTCCGCAGAGAATTCGATACCAAGATGAACAGCCCAATCGGACAAGTTATCTAAGGTATCTTGCAATGGTTTATGCAGATCAATAGCTTTGGGTCCAGTAACTGAAACCACGCCATCATCTGCCAATTGTCTTAGTGTACATGGGGTTACTAGACAGCTGTCAATGTCATTTACGTAAAAATTATAGAGGAGCGGACTGAGGCATGAGCCTTGCGGGAGACCCATGTAACTATTTCTGAGTGTTGCCAAATCGCCATGTGAAAAATGCATGTGTTTCTCTGACAAAAGGTTGTGCAAATAATTATTTATAACCGCTGGGAGTCCATTTTGGTGAAGCTTGTCTGAAAGAACATCAATGGAAACTGAATCAAATGCTCCTTTAATGTCTAAAAATACAGATGCCATTTGTTGCTTTTGAGCGAAGGCAATTTGGATGTCAGACGAAAGTAATGCAAGGCAATCATTCGTCCCTTTATTTCTACGGAAGCCAAACTGAGTATCTGACAACAAACCGTTCGTCTCGACCCAAGTGTCGAGACGTCGTAGAATAATTTTTTCGAACAATTTTCTGATGCAGGACAACATCGCAATGGGTTTATATGAGTTGTGATTGGAAGCTGGTTTCCCCGGTTTTTGAATGGCGATAACTTTCACTTGTCTCCAGTCAGGTGGAACAATATTTTGCTCAAGAAACTTGTTGAACAATTCCAACAAACGTCTTTTTGCGAGGTTGGGCAGATTCTTCACCAAGTTGAATTTAATTCTGTCCAACCCTGGAGCGTTATTGTTACAAGACAAGAGTGCTATAGAAAATTCCATCATTGAAAATGGGTTATTAATAAAACCATTATTTGGAGGAGATTCCCGTATAATGCTCTGCGTAGGAACAGAATCTGGGAAACTTTCCTAGCAAAGTCAAATATCCATCGGTTCGAGTATTCATCACTCTCATTGCCCACGGTACGATTCCTCATTCGTCTGGCCGTGTTCCAAAGAGTGCTCATTGAGGTATCTCTTGACAAACCTTCGACAAAATGTCTCCAATAGCTACATTTTTTGGCTCGAAGTATGCTCTTGTACTTGGTTTCTAAAACCATAAGTTTTTCAAAATTCTGAGGAGTTCCTCCTCCCCGTTTTAGAAACGTCTTGCAAGCATTTTGTTTTGCGAGTTTAGCCTCTGAGCACTCTTTGTCCCACCAGGGGTTGGGAGGCCTTCTGTTAGTCGTTGGCCCAGGAAAGCGTTTAGTTTGGGATTGTTCTGCTGCCTCCAGAATCGAACAAATGAGGAAGTCATATTCTTCAAGTGGAGGGAGCTCTTCCATTGAATTCAAAATACTAGAGATACTACTTTGGTATTTAATCCAGTCGATATTTTTTGTCAAATCATATGGAATACTAGCGGAAGTAGCAATGCAATTGCTACTGCTAATTGAGATGATGATTGGTAAATGATCGCTACCGTGTAAATCAGGCAGTATTTTCCAGGTGCAATCTAGTCGAATTGATGTTGAGCAAAGAGATAGATCTAATGCACTTGGGCGTGCCGGAGGTCTTGGGATCCGTGTCATGCTACCCATATTTAATACCGTCATGCTAAAATTGTCACAAATGTTTTGTATTAAAGATGATCTGCTATCATTGTAAACGGAACCCCACATAATACCGTGCGAATTTAAATCCCCCAGAATCAATCGTGGTGCAGGAAGGGCTTCAACCATTTCATTAAGCTGTTGCTGTCCAACTTGTGCTTTTGGAGGAATATAAACCGAAGCTATGCAAATATCTTTGCCTTTAATGTTTATTTGGCAAGCAACAACTTCTATACTAGAAGTTGAAGGGATGTTTAATCTATAAAAGGAATAGCATTTCTTAATTCCCAAAAGCACTCCACCATACGGAGAGTCTCTATCGAGACGTATAATGTTAAAATCATTAAAATTTAAAGCTATGTTTGAAGTAAGCCATGTTTCGCATAAAGCAAATACATCACATTTTTGACTATGCAATAATATTTTAAATGAATCAAGTTTTGGCATGATGCTTCGACAATTCCACTGCAGGACAGTGATTGTATCATTTGCGACGGGTGATAAATTATCCATCAAAAGATACAAAACCTGAGACAATTGGCCATTGAGCTGATAACTGCTTCAAAAAGGTTCTAGCTATTGGAAGGAATGCCATTATGAGGGTCTTTAAGGGTTCAGTTATATTGAATGCTGAGAAAATCCATTCAACAATTTCCGAAAACTTCAGTAATCCTGTTTTTTTTTTTTCATAAATACGTTTATTTCTTAAGGCAGTTTACATAAGTTTTTCTTCGCCGTAGCATCACTTTTACATAATATTCTTATCCTAATTTAATTCTAACATAGTCACAACGTTTTGCATTTATTAAAACATATTCTCTTATTACTTAAATATCATCTTAGGTAACTCGTCATTAATTATGAAATCTACTCGGAAATATTATTTGAACTAAACGATTAACTTCTATAAATTATAAAATAAGCTGTTATTTTCAGACATTTTGTTAATAATTTCATAAACTGTTTCGAGTTTGTTTGTATCATTACATTATTTTTATTCTAATTTAGCTATTGGTTGAACTCATGGACGCAGCTGGGATCAGAACTAAGTCTTGAAAGGGGCCTTTATTAAATTGAAACTCCAGTTTTCTTTATGAAATGATAAATAAGTTTCATGTATGAAAGGTCACGACAAGCAAGAATGTCTCGAACTGGGATATTGGATAGTCTACCTTGGGTACGCAAAGAATTTATTAGTTGAGATCTGACATCACGATACTCCACGCATGTCCAAACGACATGATCAATATCTCGATAACCTTCGCCACAAGCACAATGATTAGTCTCGGAGAGCCCAATTCGAAGGAGATGTGCATCTAACGTGTAGTGATTGGACATGAGTCTGGACATCACACGAATGAAATCTCTACTCACATCCAGTCCCCTGAACCATGCCTTTGTCGATATTTTCGGAATAATTGAGTGCATCCACCGACCCAGATCATCTTTATCCCAAGAAGCTTGCCAGCTGGCAAGTGTTCTTTGGCGAGACGAGCTATAGAATTCGTTGAAAGCAATTGGTCTCTCATAAATTTCACCCTCAATAGCACCACGTTTGGCTAAAATATCGGCTCTTTCATTGCCAGGAATGGAGCAATGAGCCGGGACCCAGACTATAGTGATTAGATAATTATTGTTCAATATGTCGTTCAGGCACTGTTTTATTTTGCCCAGGAAAAACGGTTCAGTCTTGCCAGTCATGTTTGAGCGAATGGCTTCAATTGCACTCAGACTATCTGTGAAGAGGAAATAATGGTTTGGAGATAATGTGACGATTACACTCAAACTATAATGAACTGCTGCTAACTCTGCTATATAAACAGATGCAGGTTCTTGAAGCCTAAATGAGACCGAAACATTATTGTTGAACATACCAAACCCTGTCGCTTCTTCAATTCGCGATCCGTCCGTGTAAAACATTTTCTCAGAGTCAATATGCCTGAACTTACTTGAAAATATTTTTGGGATTTCCGTCGAACGTAGATGATCCGGGATTCCACGCACTTCGCGCTGCATGGATGTATCGAAAAATAAAGTTGAGTCAGGGACATTTAGGAGGCTGACACGGATAGGAATATATCTTGAAGGGTTGATTTCCTGTGACATATGGTTAAAATATACTGTCATGAATTTTGTTTGAGATCGAAGCTCGACTAGTCGTTCGAAATTATTAATTACCATGGGATTCAGCACCTCACATCTTATTAGCAGGCGTGATGAAAGCTCCCAAAATCGATCTTTTAATGGAAGAACTCCCGCCAGAACTTCAAGACTCATTGTATGTGTCGAATGCATGCACCCTAAAGCAATTCGCAAACAACGATACTGAATTCGCTCCAGTTTGATAATATGAGAGTTTGCAGCGGAACGAAAGCAAACGCATCCATATTCCATCACTGAAAGTATCGTTGTCTGATACAATTTTATTAGATCTTCCGGATGAGCACCCCACCAAGATCCTGTTATTGTTCGAAGAAAATTTACTCTTTGTTGGCATTTTGTTATCAGAAACCTAATGTGTCCTCCCCACGTGCATTTGGAATCGAACCACACCCCGAGGTATTTAAAAGTTAAAACCTGTTGGATCATTCTTCCCATCATATGGAGCTGAAGCTGCGCGGGATCATGCTTTCTTGAAAAGACGACTAACTCTGTTTTCTCCGCAGAGAATTCGATACCAAGATGAACAGCCCAATCGGACAAGTTATCTAAGGTATCTTGCAATGGTTTATGCAGATCAATAGCTTTGGGTCCAGTAACTGAAACCACGCCATCATCTGCCAATTGTCTTAGTGTACATGGGGTTACTAGACAGCTGTCAATGTCATTTACGTAAAAATTATAGAGGAGCGGACTGAGGCATGAGCCTTGCGGGAGACCCATGTAACTATTTCTGAGTGTTGCCAAATCGCCATGTGAAAAATGCATGTGTTTCTCTGACAAAAGGTTGTGCAAATAATTATTTATAACCGCTGGGAGTCCATTTTGGTGAAGCTTGTCTGAAAGAACATCAATGGAAACTGAATCAAATGCTCCTTTAATGTCTAAAAATACAGATGCCATTTGTTGCTTTTGAGCGAAGGCAATTTGGATGTCAGACGAAAGTAATGCAAGGCAATCATTCGTCCCTTTATTTCTACGGAAGCCAAACTGAGTATCTGACAACAAACCGTTCGTCTCGACCCAAGTGTCGAGACGTCGTAGAATAATTTTTTCGAACAATTTTCTGATGCAGGACAACATCGCAATGGGTCTATATGAGTTGTGATTGGAAGCTGGTTTCCCCGGTTTTTGAATGGCGATAACTTTCACTTGTCTACAGTCAGGTGGAACAATATTTTGCTCAAGAAACTTGTTGAACAATTCCAACAAACGTCTTTTTGCGAGGTTGGGCAGATTCTTCACCAAGTTGAATTTAATTCTGTCCAACCCTGGAGCGTTATTGTTACAAGACAAGAGTGCTATAGAAAATTCCATCATTGAAAATGGGTTATTAATAAAACCATTATTTGGAGGAGATTCCCGTATAATGCTCTGCGTAGGAACAGAATCTGGGCAAACTTTCCTAGCAAAGTCAAATATCCATCGGTTCGAGTATTCATCACTCTCATTGCCCACGGTACGATTCCTCATTCGTCTGGCCGTGTTCCAAAGAGTGCTCATTGAGGTATCTCTTGACAAACCTTCGACAAAATGTCTCCAATAGCTACATTTTTTGGCTCGAAGTATGCTCTTGTACTTGGTTTCTAAAACCATAAGTTTTTCAAAATTCTGAGGAGTTCCTCCTCCCCGTTTTAGAAACGTCTTGCAAGCATTTTGTTTTGCGAGTTTAGCCTCTGAGCACTCTTTGTCCCACCAGGGGTTGGGAGGCCTTCTGTTAGTCATTGGCCCAGGAAAGCGTTTAGTTTGGGATTGTTCTGCTGCCTCCAGAATCGAACAAATGAGGAAGTCATATTCTTCAAGTGGAGGGAGCTCTTCCATTGAATTCAAAATACTAGAGATACTACTTTGGTATTTAATCCAGTCGATATTTTTTGTCAAATCATATGGAATACTAGCGGAAGTAGCAATGCAATTGCTACTGCTAATTGAGATGATGATTGGTAAATGATCGCTACCGTGTAAATCAGGCAGTATTTTCCAGGTGCAATCTAGTCGAATTGATGTTGAGCAAAGAGATAGATCTAATGCACTTGGGCGTGCCGGAGGTCTTGGGATCCGTGTCATGCTACCCATATTTAATACCGTCATGCTAAAATTGTCACAAATGTTTTGTATTAAAGATGATCTGCTATCATTGTAAACGGAACCCCACATAATACCGTGCGAATTTAAATCCCCCAGAATCAATCGTGGTGCAGGAAGGGCTTCAACCATTTCATTAAGCTGTTGCTGTCCAACTTGTGCTTTTGGAGGAATATAAACCGAAGCTATGCAAATATCTTTGCCTTTAATGTTTATTTGGCAAGCAACAACTTCTATACTAGAAGTTGAAGGGATGTTTAATCTATAAAAGGAATAGCATTTCTTAATTCCCAAAAGCACTCCACCATACGGAGAGTCTCTATCGAGACGTATAATGTTAAAATCATTAAAATTTAAAGCTATGTTTGAAGTAAGCCATGTTTCGCATAAAGGCAAATACATCACATTTTTGACTATGCAATAATATTTTAAATGAATCAAGTTTTGGCATGATGCTTCGACAATTCCACTGCAGGACAGTGATTGTATCATTTGCGACGGGTGATAAATTATCCATCAAAAGATACAAAACCTGAGACAATTGGCCATTGAGCTGATAACTGCTTCAAAAAGGTTCTAGCTATTGGAAGGAATGCCATTATGAGGGTCTTTAAGGGTTCAGTTATATTGAATGCTGAGAAAATCCATTCAACAATTTCCGAAAACTTCAGTAATCCTGTTGGTGGCTGTGAAATGGAGCCCACTGGATTATTATCTTTTTCTGTACTAGATCCTGGATTGGTTTGTGAATTTGACAAACCAGGAGGCACAGTCTTTGGTTTTGACTTTTTTTGTTTAACACGGGGATCTTTTTTTGAAGATGAAATTTTAGGTGTCTTTTTTGGTAATTTGGAGGAAGACTTCTTTCTCTTAACTGACCCTTGGGTAGTGATAAACGAATTACCTTCACTATTTTCGTCAGAGTCAGAGTCCTCTGGTTCCTCTAGATTTGAAAACCCGTTTTCGGTTTCCAAAGGGGGGACATCAATGACCGTTTTAAGCATTTCTGCATATGTGCGCTTAGACCGTGCTTTTAAAGAAAGCTTAATTTTGTCTTTGTGCACTTTAAATGCAGTGCATACTGAAATATCATCATGAGGACTATTCCCACAATAAATACATTTTTCAATTTCCTTGTTGCAATCATTATCTTTATGAGGCCCTTCACACTTAATACATTTTGGTTTATTACTACAGTAAGTAGCTGTGTGGCCGAATTTTTTGCAGTTCGTACAATTCATTACATTTGGAACAAAAAGCCGAACAGGGAGGCGAATTTTATCGACATAGACATGGGACGGCAACGCAGACCCGGCAAATGTCACTCGAAATGAGTCTGATGGGCGATAAACTTTCTTTCCCTCTTCATGAACTACTGAGTACAGTTGTTTGCACTCCAGTATTTTCACACCCTCAAGCATAGAGTTCTTGAAACGACCAACACCATGCTTGAGTAAATCATCTACCGAAAGACTCGCTTCGGTAACAACACCGTCAATTTCGACATCTTTGGAGGGTATGTAAACTTTATACTCTTTATTGAAATGTTCCGAAGAGACAATATCATTCGCGTGTTTCAAATTATTTACCACAACACGAATTTTATCGTTATTTACTTTTATGATCTCTTTGATTGAAGAGTATCGTGATGTCAAACCTTTATTAATTTGAAAAATGTTTAATGGCTTTGATATACGTCTAAAAAAGACTATCCAAGGCCCAGAAGAGCTCTCCTGATATTTTTTCGTTCGTGGGGGTATCGGATTCATGCTAGGATTTACGTCCATGGATTCATCCATCACATTAAAATTTTTAATCAAACTTTAAATAAAAAATGAAACCAACACTACACAGTACTCAATCAAAAGGAAAAGAAAAAACTTCTACCTTGAAATTGTTGTCTATCTCCGTTGCACTGCCGTGTAGGTTCTCGTTGCTCTAGATGTTCTTGTTGGCTGCTGATTGTTGGATGTGATGCTACTGCTACCTGACATCCAGCACCACACGATTTCCGATTCTCTTTTGTCTTCGCCAGCTGTAACCAGCGCAGGTCACCGGTGTATACCTGCGTGTTGTATGGCAGTGGAAAGACCGAGTTGTCTTGTCTCCTTCTTCCTAGTGCTCCGCACCGATATGTTTCTGCACCGAAGTGCCTTCGCACCGGTGTGCCTTTGCACTCTCCTGCTTCTATGTGCCTTTGCACTCTTCCTCTTCGATGTGCCTTTGCACTCTCCTGCTCAGCACTTGTGGCTGTATATTGCGGCCTGGGTAGAGTTTGGGAAACGCCCTTTGTTGTTTCCTTCACCAGCTTGGCCCAGCACTAGGGCTCTCTTATGCAGCACGACTATACGTTTTAACGGCTGCTGCCAACAGGTTTCTACCTGTAGTTCAACCGTTGTCGTATTTAACGCGTGTAAACCAACCAGCGTTATTAAACTGTACGCTTCTATACACAACCTTCTCGGTTGAACGGCTATTACTGAATGATTCGATCAAATAGTCAAAAAGAAACTGTTCAGAATTTAAATTATCATTAAGCATCAGGAAACTGGAAACAACAAAGTATTTCTTAATAAGCCAAGCATCGTGTCGGTGCGATGATGAGTGCTCATCAATTGCCAGTAGCAGGAACATGACCCGGTTACAGCCAGTATCGGAGTACCGAGTGCCGAACAGTAAGACCACAACAATATCGATGATTGGTACTTGTCGGGACTACACTGACTACTAGTGTCTAAATATATGTATATAGAACGTCCCCATCATAGACGGATATCACACAAATGACTCATGGTCTGGTGAACTTTAATACCGCAGAGAACAAGTACGACGGGGTTCACCCATACTAACCCCATATGCATGCAGTATGTGCAATTCCTATTCCGAATAGACCGCTCGTGTTTGCTTATTTACTTTAGCAGCTGCTACTACTGTTGCTACTGCTGTCGTCTCCAGCGGCCGGCCAGTGCAGTGCCGATACATTCTGCTCCTGCCCTGGTATCATTTGGTTGCTGCTGTTTGACTTCAGTTCGGAATTGAGGCAAAGTTTTATCAGCAGATTTATTTGTCTCAATGCGGCTGTGGCTGTTCTACGAATAAATAGCATAATCTGCACTTTGTGTAAGTTTCTGCTGGAATGAGCTTCATGTTGGTACGAGTGCGAATAATTTAAACTGAAGAAACTGTCACACCGTGCTTCTTCATGGAAGAAACAGTTACGAGAAGTTGCTCGCATTTCGGTTCGGTTTTTGCTCGTCTGGCGTGCCGTGACCCGCGCTATCAGTTTCGTTACTGATTTATGTAGTGTCTGGATGGTTTATCCAGATAATAGTTATTCGCTTGTTTGCTGGAAAATAACAATGGTTTTAATGTTGATCCTAATTGCTATTCTCTAATACACTCTCATAATACAGTTTCAAACGTGATGACATGTTGGACATGATTTTATTCAAATTTGTCGAAATTAGTGTTTGAAATTTGTGAAAGTAAAGGACTAAACGTATTCCTTCGTTTATCGCACTCATGTTTTCATTCTGACACGCTTTATACATTTACGAACACCTTCTTACAGTAAATCGTGAATTAGTTAGTAAGACACTCAATGTCACAATTCGAATGACAAATATCATCTAACGATAACGGTGAAGTAACAAAAAAATCTCACACGAGAAACAGAAGATTTTGCAGATTTTCTGTTATTTGCTTCGCCACTTTAAAATATATTTATCATTCTATAACTTCGGAATCGGAAGTCGGATCCGAATAAGATTCAATCATTGCCTGTAAGATTGTAAAACGTATTCGAAACTTCAAAGAAGTTTAAGAAAATCTGTTTAACACTGAGTTCCACACGGCAACATTTTACCATTTTTTCTGGTGTTTCCAGAACCGGGGATCGGTATAGCCGAAATCGGTTCGTTCAACTATAAACTAACGAGACCTCTGTATTGGAGCAGGTATGGGCCCAGTTTAGAATCTTTTAAATTTTTGGTACTCATTGCCGTGTAATTTCGGAACAGAAAGAAGGATCTTAAGAGAACAATGTACAACAGTCAATGAGATTGACACCTTTCATTAGTTCTTGAAAATTGGTCACGCCATCTCTGACAAAAATAAGTACACATATTTTGATTTTTTTGCTCATTCAAATGAATGATCATATGGTCCTTCACAAAATTTCAGAATTTTATCTGGATCCGACTTTCGACGGCCGAACAAACTGATTTCGGTTATCCTGGTTCCCAGTTTTTGATTCCGGAGGCACAGGAAATAGCGGCTATATTTCTTAAATGGATCTTGTAACCTTTGGCAAGGTTCCACCCTATAGCAATTGACCGGGTGTCAGTTTTGCTAAACAAAATTATTGTTGGTAAATGTAAATTTCACGCAAGAAAAAGTTAGTCTTATATAAAGAAAAAATTCAAGACAAAGTGTCAATCTATTTTGAATTAAATTTTGATATCTGCTCGAGAACGTGTAAGTCGCCGTAGCGTCGCATTTGGAAAAAAAATAATAACAATAGATCCAAATTGCAGACAGAACGGTAAAAAGAACCAAGTCTAGTGAGACCATTCATACGATCGAAAGCATACGGAGCTGGTATTAGTATTTCGTTATCATGCTAGTTCGAGAAAAAGAGAACAATCTTGAATGCAAGCAGAGCGGCATAAATATTTCATGTGTCGTCAAGTGGGATCATTTGCTAATACCAACAGCCAATCAGGAGCTAGTTAGGTGAGTAAACTAACTTCGAATTTCGAAGCTGTAAGATTAGGGACGGTAGGGGACTCTCTGGTTTGAGGCGTATTGAGAACATCGAAGATTCCAGCCTGTACGATATGCGGGCCGAAATATACGACCGAGCGGCAATTCGAATGATCGCATGATCTGCCGAAGAACAAAATATTGTTTGCCGAGCGAGGGCTATTGTGTCGGCCCAACATCCGAAGGGCAAAATCACTGGCGATAAAAGCCCTGTTCTGCCTAATTCGCGTTCTGTTTTTTCCTGGAGACCAATTGAAAGTAAGTCAATTAAGTGAAACAAAAAAATTCCGACTGCTAAAGGCGTCGTTTATTTGAAAAAATAAGTTTGTGATTCTTCGCGGAGGTCGATCGTTAGTGATCTCAAATAAAATAACACCTCGTAAGTGCCATCGTTCTGTCCGGTGAAAAAAGCTCGGAAGTGCGGGATAAGAGTGGGCGTACAGAAGCGTCACCCCAGAGACGGGTATCCGATAAAACTCGCGATAAAAGTGACTTTGTTAACGCCCGGAAGTACGGAATTAAAGTGCGGAAAAGCGATATCTATAATCCGGGCAAATAGTGAAACCCTCGCTAAAGTGAGTCTCTCCATCCGCGATCGTTTCCATCGGAGATAGTGCTACGTAAAAAAACCACGAGGAGTCCGACCAGAGGTAGTCGGCAGCCATTCAGCCTCTTCAACATCATCATGAGGAATCCGCCATCATCGACGCGACGACCACTAAGTCAAGTTTTTATAATTTGTTTATTTCTTTAATTGCTTTATATATCCTGAATAAATTCTTAAATTTAACGGTACGTAATATTGTCCTGTTGCCACTTTTCTTGCGTGCCCCGTACGATTGCTGTCGGGTCGTGGCCAAGTTGGGATTGGAGTGTCTCTTCGTAAGTTTCACTATCGCGGTTGCCGACCCTGTGACAACGAGAAGGGTCTCGTGACGAGGCTAGCCGGCTGTTAGTTACAATCTTACTCACTTTTCTCAGTCATGATGACCGATTTTCACAAACTCAGGACAAGTCCTGTGGTCTTGTATGAATTTCATCCGGATCCGACTTCTGATTCCGAAACTCTAGGGTAAAGTGTGTTAGGAATTTTGTCGGATCCGGAAGACATAAGGTAGGTATATACCTGTTAGACCTTAAATTTTAATCTCTCTCGAAATGTGTTCAAACGGTTATCCCGTGATACCTTTCCAATTGGGATAATGTAAGTTTGATTTTCCAGAAGTATAGCCAAAGAACATATGGACTAGTCACCGGATTCAAGCAGTGCTAAATATCGATCACATGTTTATGCCAGAAGTAACAATAAGTTCAGCTTGGCGCGATGACTCTTGAAGACGGATGGAAGAATATAAGGTTCGCCGTAAGTAGCATTGCTGCAACCGTACTAGGTACGAGGTTACCGAATCGAAAAAATGACTGGTTTAATGGCGATTGCCAGCAGTTGGTCGAAGAGAAGAGTGCAGTAAGGGCGAGGATGCTGCAACACCGCAAGAGAGCGAATGAGGAACGATACAGACAAGCGCGGAAAAAGCGCCACCAGGAAGACCAAGATCGCGAAGCGATGGAACTGCTGTACCGCGCAAATCACACACGGAAGTTCTTTGAGAAGGTGAACCGTTCACGTAGAGGTGCGAAATGTGCAGAGATACCAATGGTAACCTTCTCACGAACGAACGTGAGGAGATCGACAGGTGAAAGCAGTACTATGACGAGCATCTAAATGGCGAAGCACAAGATACAGAGAACGACACAGGAATCAATCTGCATGCTCTCAGCCGACGACAGATTCCCAGCTAATTCCCTGATCTGTCGGAGATAAGTGAGGAGATCGGCAAGCTGAGAAACAACAAAGCCGCGGCAAAAACCAATTGCCAGGCCAGCTGCTCAAACATGGAGAGAGGCATTGACTAGAGCGCTGCACTGGATAATTTCTAGGATTTGGGAGATTCTACTGCAGGAATGGATGGAAGGAGTGGTATGCCTCATCTACAAAAAGGGTGATAAGCTAGATTGTTGCAATTATCGCGCAATTACAGTGCTGAACGTCGCCTACAAGGTACTCTCTTAAATCCTTTGCCGTCGTCTATCACTGATAGCTAAGGAATTCGTAGGGCCGTATTCACATATTCGCGATAAGACAAGTACTCCAGAAGTGTCGTGAATACAACGAACCCAAGCATTACCTATTCATTGACTTCAAAGCAGCATCGATCGAGAACAGCTATGGCAAATTATGCACGAATATGGTTTTCAGGATAAACTGACGCGATTGGTCAAAGCAACGATGGATAGAGTGATGTGCTACGTCCGAGTATCTGGGACGCTCTCGAGTCCCTTCGAATCTCGGAGAGGGCTACGGCAAGGTGATGGACTCTCTTATATTTTGTTCAATATTGCTTTGGAAGGTGTGATTCGAAGAGCGAGGATCAACACGTGTGGCACGATCTTCGAAAAGTCCGTACAGCTTTTTGGCTTCGGTGACGATATTGATATTATAACACGTAACCTTGAGAAGATGATGGAAACATACATAAAACTGAAAGCTGAAAGCTGGCCATAAATGCGTCAAAAACAAAATGCATGAGAGGAAGAGGCTCTAAAGAAGAAACACAACGCCTCCCACCACGAATATTGATAGACGGTGACGATATCGAGGTGGTTGACGAGTTCGTGTATTTGGGCTCACTGGTGACCGCCGATAATGACACTAGCAGAGAAATTCAGAGACGTATTTGGGCAGGAAATCGTGCGTACTTTGGATTCAGAAAAACCCTCCGATCGAAAAAAGTACGACACCGCACGAAATTGACCATCTACAAAACGCTCTCGGTCTAATACCGGTTGTTCTCTATGGCCACGAGACCTGGACTATGTTCGCAGAGGGCGCCCTTAGTGTTTTCGAAAGCTATGGCGGATTGCAGATGGAAGACGGAACGTGGAGACGGCGTATGAATCACGAATTGCAACAGCTGCTAGGAGAACCACTCATCATATGGACAGCTAAAATCGGACGTCTACGATGGGCTGGGCATGCCATAAGGATGTCGGACGACAGCCCAGCAAGGTGGATCGATCAAGTGATCTCCAAAGCTTCCGTGCCTTGAGTGGCTGGCGACGAGCAGACATGGACCGAGTTATGTGGAGACGTATGCTTGATAACATATAGGAAAGAACACCCCAGGACTATAGCTGTAAGGTGAGGTAAGTAAGTCATATCTTCAGAGATGATTCTACTGTTAACTTTAGAACCAATACGCATAATTTAGTCTCTTTCTTTTCTGTACTTACATCTCCGCATATTCGCTGTCTATTGTTGCTCATATATGTCCTTCTGATTTTCGCTTAACTATCAGCCATAACTGAAAAATTTTATTATGGAATTGATGATAGTGGGAAGTGACTGTGTATGTAAATTTCAACCATAGTGTGTTTACAAATTGTTTCTAGTACTACGATTCTACTGACACTAAGAATCCTTCCAGATCGGGGCTCGAACATGCGACAACTGGCTAGAAAGCCAGCGACCAATGCATTGAACTGCCAACTCGCGCAATTTTGTTAAGCAACATATGATAAAAAAAATGGCTTCTTGGTCAATTGGTTCTTCGTCCAAATATTTATTTTTTGTTAACGGCTGTTAACGAAAAATAAATGTGTTGACGAGAAACCAATTGACCAAGAAGCCATTTTTTACATGAAACAAGAATAATTGATCGCACCCGCATCAAATAAACTTCACAAAAAAAACAATTTCTCAATAAAAGATTGTTATCCCCGATCCATTTTCTCGGAGATCGCTGAACCAATCTTAAAAAATGACTATCAATTTCCGGCTTTAGAGATATAAAGGTATAAGTAACGTAACCGACAAAACGCACTTTATCCTTCCTCAATTCTTCCGCAGATGGTTGAACTGATCCTAACATGTCCAGACTCGTTTGAAAGCTACCGTTAAGTTGTGGATCAAGTTTTTAGATCAACAAGCTGTCACTTCCGAAATAATAGTATAAGTGACGTAAGCGACAAAACACCCAATTTTTTCTTCCCTCGATTTTCTCGAAGTTGCTAACAAGCGTAGGCTCGTTTGAAGAAATTTTTTGGTTACGAATCATGTTCGAAGATTATAAAGCTGTCACTTCCGGTTCTGGAGACATAATGATATAAGTGACGTAACCGACAAAACGACCGTTTTTTTTTCTCCACTAAATTTTTTCAGAGATGGCTAAAACCATTTCAACATGCTTAGGTTCGTGTGAAATACGCTTTTGGATTATGGATCAAAATCGAGGATCAAATGTCTGTTACTTCTGATTTCGGACGTGACGTAATCGGCAGAACACACATTTTTATTTCCGTTTGTTTTCTCGGAGATGGCTGAACCATTTTCAGCAACCTTAGACTTATTTGAGAATTACTATTGGTTCATTGAACAAGTTCACAGTTTAAATGACTGTCACTTCTGGTTCCAGCGAAATAGTCGTTTCTCTAGTTTTTTCGAGTTCAAATGTATTATGTATTCTTAACTCTGAAGTATTATAGCTAATACTTTTGGTTTGGGGAATGTTACCAAATATGTACCGCGAGCGCTGAAGTATGCTCAACTAATCAAATTCATCTGTGTAAAAAACGAGCCCAAATTCGGATCAGAAATTATATTATTCAAAATAAATAGTTTTAAATGGCACTATACCTTATGATCAAAAGAGAACCGGAATTTTCATTTTAAAATTCCCGCGCTTGTCCAATCGGTAAACTTTTATTCTCTCAACGTTGGCAACACTTTTATACACATTCTGTCAAATTTGGACGCATATCGTACGATTACTTTTTGTTTGGCGTCTATACAAAGAAGTTGAAAAATTTTCGTGTGGCGATTTTTATAATGGATGAAAATTTAGAACAACGTGCATGCATCAAATTTTGTGTTGCAAATGGATTTAAGTGTTCCGAAACGTTGAAAATGTTAGAAAAGGCCTTTGGTGAATCGTGTCTAGGAAAAACACAGGCATACGAGTGGTATAAACGCTTCAAAGGTGGTCGTACAAGCTTGGATTATGATGAGATCCCTGGCCGCCAACAACATCTGTTACTGAAGAAAACATTGAATCGGCGAAGCAAATCGTGTTGCAAAATCGTTCTGTACCGATTAGAGAGATTGCTGTGTTGTTGGGCATCTCTTATGGATCAGCCGAACACATTTTAACTGATGTTTTGGGTTTGAAACGCGTCGCTTCTCGGCTGGTGCCAAAAAAGCTGAATTTCATTCAAAAACAGCGTCGTGTTGATGTGGCCAAAGAGATGATTTCCAACGTAGATAGTGACCCCACATTCATCGAATGCATCATAACTGGTGATGAGATGTGGATCTATGAATATGACGTCGAAACCGCACAACAATCGACCGAATGGCGCTTCGAAGGCGAGCCGTTGTTCTAAATTTTCATCCATTATAAAAATCGCCACACGAAAATTTTTTAACTTCTTAGTATAGAAATACTAAACACTAAATACCTAAACAAATTTTTCAAATCAGCTACAATTGACGAACACTTTCTGTCCCGAAGATATAATCGTATAAGTGACGTAACCGATAAGTCGCATAATTCGCTCCTCCTTCCCATGTCTCTTCACCATTTCGATGTCTTTGTCGTTCTTAGTCATGTCCTTCCCATACCCCCCATTTTTTCACTCCGTTTTCCACAACATTCACTTCTCTATGTTTCTTTCATTCTTTCCGGCAACATCACCATCATCGCCCACGAAGAGCCGCTCCAGTCGATGACCAACATGCGGACATGCCGAGTCTTCGTAGCCTGGGGGTGTTTCCCGCGGACCCACAGAAAGATGCGGCAAACTTTAAAACGTTTCCACGTCACCTGGATGATTCCCATAAGTTTTCATCACCACCGCCACGGAGGACCACTCCCATCGATGAGGGCCACCCGCCGAATCTTCAAAGACCCAAGAGTGTTTCCTGAGACATGGACAAGCTCTTGGCGTCATAAAACTATCCGCATTGTGCCTTAATAAATATATCTTTGAACAAAAAGTCACATATTTTTCGTTCCGCATCCCATTTTCTTAAGGGAGATTCAACGATCAAATTCAAATGTATTATTACTGATATTTGCGGTTCCGCAAAGGTTACCGAATAAACGATGTAAGTATTGAAGTGCGCTTTTGTGAACTGCTCGAATCAATCTGAACGAACTCGAATAGATCTATGTAGTATCAAGTATTTTTTTACGCGGTGGACACGCGCCGCAAAAAAAAACTGCATAAAAAACGGATAACTTTGAAAAATGGCTTTGAAAATTTGCATTGAAAACCGCAAAACTATATAAATTTGTAACAAAATCCGCAGAACTAAGAAAAAAAAATTTATTGTTCCCAGACAAGCAATTTTCAAAATTCGAATAAGGAAACTGCATAAAAACAGCATAATTTTGAAAATTCGCAATAGTAGCATAGAAAACCAGTATGCAAAATTCGCATAAAAAGAGACTGAAGTGAATGAAAAAAATTATGTTCTCATGAGACCACTGGAATGATAATTAAAAGGCATCATAACACCACTAGGAGGATTAAGCATAGTTTATTACTAAATGGAAATGTTTCGCACTAAGGTGGAAGAGTCGTCGCCCTTCCGTTAAGTAGGCTAGATTAAACCCTTTTTCCTCTTAACTATGGAGATGGTAAAAAAAGCTATCATGCTGTTGAAATGATCAACATGAGTTGAAATGGTATTTATTTCAAAACTCGTAGGGTAACAATACCCTCATTAATCTCAGCTCCAGTAGTCTTCTCATATAAGAAATCCACTAGTTAGAGTTAGATTTGCTGCCTTTGTTCAAGAGATTGATTTTAAGGGCTGAGGACAGTACCGTAAAGTGGTAGTTTTTTTTTTGCTATTTTCCCGTTTCAAAATAAAGTTTCTAGGAAACGGTGCCGAATACAGAAAAAACCACCTGACAATGTCTTCGAAATTTAGTTGAGAATATTCTGTGCAATTTTCATAATGATTCATTGAGTTTAGCGATCGTGTTGTAGTTTTTTTTGGTTGAAGAACTGCTGAAAATTGGAAAGCTCGGAAATGCATACCACTACTTGCTCATCGAATATCTCGGCTTTGAAGGCTTGTATCATAAATCTACCGTGACAAAGTCTAGATAATTTAGTTTAGATGCGATTAGTACATAAAAACATTTATGTTATCGCGATAAAAATAAAGTCTTGTATTTTTCTGTGAAACAAAGTCAGTTTCAATGCATCCGCCATTTTTTTTCGCTTTGGTTTCCTGATAGCATTCTGAAAAAGGAGAGAGAAAAAAAATTGGCTCGACAAGGCTGCCAAACACACAAACGTTTCATTGTATATAAACACATTTTTTGTTTCGCATTGAATCTTTGTGAAAGTTGAATGTTTTTTCATTGTTCGTTGGAACGATAGATTTATGTGATAAAGCTTCTCATCAAAATAATAAAATGTATGCTGGCAACCCGGTACAGTTTACTCATACACGAGAGAGTACAAGAGAAATACGATGCGCAAAGGGAATTGAGCGAGCCACGTGGTCGATTTAAAACTCAACACGCGACCCTCTGTCCTCAGAACTTAAGGGAAAGATGAAAATAGTATGATGGTTGTAACGACTGGAAGATGAATTTATATAAGTATTGACGGCTTTCTCAGTCCCAAATCACTAGGCAAACGATTTAATCCTTAAATTGGCAATTTAAGGATTAAATCGTTTGCCTAGTGATTTGGGACTGAGAAAGCCGTCAATACTTATATAGATGAAAATAGTTGCATGCGGTTCGAGTTTTTGCGTCGCTAGAACAGCAGAATTGCACAATTTTAGAACAAGTTTTTCTTCAGTATTGCTTCTTAGCAAACCAAAGCAGAAATATTGTGTCCAATTCGTTGATCGAAAATCGAGTTATCAGCAAAATAACATGGCGACTCCACAAATGAGATGACTATTGGTACAATAGCCCTATTTGTTTGACAAGAGATAATATGATGAAATTTGTGTACAATCCGCTAAAATAATCATCAACAGTGAAATAACATATTAATAGCTAGAGTATATTTTAAATTCGGATTGAATTAACTCAGATAAGTTTTCAGATTACTGATTTGGAGCTGGAAGAGATTTTTTGTGTGTCTACGAGAGTCAATTTCACAGCTAATATTAATGTCACATTACCCAGGTAACCAGTAAGTACTAATAATGGCATTAAAATAGCCATTTTTGAGCACCAAAAATGCTTATAGCTCTATGTCTTGCAATCTGAAAGCTCATTTGTTGTAAACCAATCAGAATTCAGCTTTCAGAATGCACACCAGCCATAAATAAGCATTGTCCATGAATAGTCGTATATTTTGCCAAAGTTGGCCTAAATTCATGAAAAACAAATCAATATCAATACGTGGTTTGCCCAAAAATGTCGGAATGATCCAGCGTATCAAGAGGCGAAATCACTTTAAGACGTACATAAAATCTCGGAACAAAGTGTAGAACAGAAGAAGTGAGCAGCAACAAGGGCCCGTATTCGCGTCTTTTGCAGTGTCCGGATGCATGCGTTTTGATGGACGATGAGCGATGCGGACAGGTCGATTCAAGTGGAGAAATTCGGTCGAAAGGTACTGGTATGGCAAGCACTATGTTCCTGTAGTTTGAAGTCAACCATTTATTACACTACCGGAACTATAAATGCAGAAATCTATCGATCAGAGTGTCTCCAGAAGAGATTGCTGCCTTTAAATAAGAAGAATAGTACACTGTTTTGGCTTGATTTAGCGTCTGCTCACTATGCCAAAACCACTCTCAATTGGTTTGCGGAAAAGGGTATAAATTTCGTTGAGAAAAATATCAATCCACCAAAATGCCCATCGAACGTTACTGGGCAATTGTGGAGAGGGTCTTCAAGAAGACTGGTAAGGCAGCTGGGAACATGCAGGAGTACAAAAAAGTTGGGCACAAGCGTCCAAAAAATGTGATGCAAAACTTGTCCGGAACTTGATGAAGAGCGTTCGATCAAAAGTTCGAAAATTCGTGAAGGAATATCTTAAATTTCATCCGGTTTTCATTATGCTCAAGTTTAACCTCGTACAATAAAGGATCAATTTTTAGTTTGAATAAAATATCGTTTTTAAGGAGGTAAAATCCTAGATTTTCATCTCTCTTGAAATACGTTAGTGTTAATTTGATTTTTTAGAAGTAGTTTTACTTTTGAAGTATATCGAAAAACTGTAACTGATTTTATTTTTATATTCAATTTTTTGCTCCAAATATGCGCATGAGAATATATATATATATATAAATTTACAAAAACATGTTATATCTGTGTATTACTGGATTCGGGCAATTTTTTATACCAATTATTTCTTACTATCAGCTTTCAGAATACACACCAGCTATAAATAAGCATTGTCCATGAATAGCCGTATATTTTGCCAAAGTTGGCCTAAATTCAGTCTCAAGTGCGTTTGAACAGCCAATCAGCGATTTTTTGCTGCCATAATGAGGTATTAGTATGTGCTTATTGGTTACCGGGATATGACAGCACATAGCTCTTAATTTGCATTTTAGTCGCTATTAAGACTGCTTAAATGCTGACTTTGGCAATTTTCGCAGCCAATCGTTGATTATGCTTATTTATGATCAGTGTGCATGTCGAGTTCTGGATACTGATCGATTTGCTGTTTGAGAGCTAGAAGAGTTTTCGGTGCTCATAAGAAGTTATTCTACTGCCAATATTAATGCTTATTGGTTACCTAGGTAAGCGATATCTATCGCTGGGAGTATGGGATTGAAAATTAACGACATTTCAGCTGGAGTCAATATTTTCTAAAAAAATATACATTCGATTAGTTTATTTTTCAATGAATCGACTAATTAGGTCCCATACTGAAGGTATGTGAAAATTCGAGAATCGAGGCTATCCGATCGATTTAAGATTTCTTTATTTTTTGTACCTAATCAAAATGGAAATTCACAGATCGTAAACGGAACAATCAAGTAAACCCCAGCAAGTGGGACGTCAAACTGCGTTCGAACGATTAGATGTCAACCAAACGCGACATCTTCATTAGTTGTTTCACTCACCTTAAGCATGGTTCGCATGAAAATTAAATTCAGTGAAAACTTACCTGAAACGAGAAAGCATAGAGAAAAATAAACAATTAATTTATTATCATTGTAAATAAAAGCTAAAGTTTCGGATGCATACTTCCCCACTCCCGCTGCAAACATAGCAGTATAGAGCTAAATGATTTTTACTTGTTACCTAGCGAATAGATTACCGGCAGAGAATCCTCCACTTAATTTGTTTCAAAAATTCTTTCCACTTGCTTCGAGCCTTTGGCAAACAAGCAGGCACTTTAGAGTTTCTCTGTGGGTGTGCCCCCTTCCCCTCTAGTGCTAGTCCAAAAACGAAATCTGGGAACTGGAACTCCGCCTGAGTACACGAGTGAAAGAGACAGTGTGAGTGTACAGAACACAACTATGGGAAGCTGTTGTCATAATGAAGCAATTAATTTGTCTGTATTTCTATCAAGCTACTGCCGAGTGACTTGAAAGGATGACGACGACGCCAGCACCATCACCTCCCGGTAGAACTTTTTCCTGATTGAAGCTCTAGATTTGCACCAAAATCCAGGCGGCATTTACAAGCATCGTCTGTCGTCGGCGTCGTCGTCGTCGTCATCGTTTCACAGTCTGGTGCAGTTTAACCCCAAGGAACACGCTCAGTGTATGGCTCCTGTTCTAGCAAGGATTGCATATTGAGGCAAGTGAGAAGTAGTTTATCTTGCACCGAAAGCTTCCCTAATGAATTGGGTAGAAATCTGAACTACGTTCGTTAGACGAGCCTGTTGAGATGGAAAAAAGGAACTTGAGATTTTTCTTGGAAGTAACTTTTAATATTCGGTGGAACGAAGCGTGGAAGTGCGGCCATTCATTAGGTAGATTTAGGTACGATCGGATGCACAAATTTGAAAAAGGGTCCCTCCAGGAAAGTAAACATAATTTTTATTTATGCGCTTGGTAGCTAAAGAAAGTTTTGAAAAAAAAAAATTAAATCGAGCCAATTATTTTGTTGGAATTAAGAGTGCAAAGTAGTTAGAAGGAGAACCTAGTCCCGATAAAGGATTTCGTGCACTGCAAAAAAAAAACCTGCTCATCCAAAATCTCAGTACAGCAATTCCGCAACCACAGAAGCAGACAGCCGAAACTAAAAGTGTAAAAGAAAAGAATAAATGCAATCAAGTTACTCTACTCTGAAATACTTGTACTGCATCGCGTTTTTCCTCCCGGCCCCGTCGGTTGGTTCTCTGTGAGAAAAGCCAAAGCTAGCTAATGTCGAAGTTTTTGCTGCCTCCTACTGGGTGCAGATCCAAATTAGCTTCTCGAAGTTACGGCCGCGTACAGCCTGCCCCGTACGGAGCGGGTGGTGGAAAAACCGAGAGTTCAGATTTACGCCGGGTTGCGTGATCCAGGGCGGTAAATTCTTAGCAGAAGTGCTTTTATGCCACAGCAACAGCAGCAGCAATAGTAGCGGTTCCATACCAGTCAGCTAAGATTAATACCCCTTTTGGCTCGTCCCGGCTCTGCTAAACTATAGATTTCTGTGTAATTAATCAAGGGGAGAGATACTTTACGCCGACAGGGAAATGGAGGATGGACTGCACCGAACCGAGCAGGATATTCGACACTGAGTGCTTTGGCTCCTGGGGAGAAGAAGTTTGGCAAATAACTTGGAAGATTGGGAAGTTTGAAATTAGAGCAAACTGCTCTGAAAATATTTCGAAACAATTCAATTAGAGCGGCTCGATGGATTTGGGGCCAAACGGAGTTTCGGGTAAACTTCTTGATGCAAAGATTTTCTTGTGAAACAACTACTTAGCTCGACCTAATCATCTGGTGAATAAAATTCAAGCATTCAACGCACCCAGCTTTTACTCTGTACGCCACGAAACTGGTTGAAAAACGAGGTCCGGTCTAGCTTTGCATTGAAAAGTACTATCGAAACTGAGCTTACGAGTAAACAACTAACCTCGTACAAAGGATCAGCTGTAATCATCAGTAAAACATAGACTTACTAGCGGACACTTAGTGGATAAAATTTATTGTAATTTTGCATCACGACAACGTTCGATCTGGGATGTCAGCACTATTGAGTTATTAGTGAACCAAACGAACAAAAGCTACCGCCGATACGAAAGAATGCAATTATTGTTGACTTCAGGCAGTGCAAAATTCGACCTTCGATACGAGAACTTGAATGTTTGCTGAAGGACCAAATGCATCTTGACATTAAACGTGTGCATTTACTTCAATGCAATAAGACAAATAATGTTTACATCCAGTTCTATAAAGAGTTGGATGCAATTCAATTCGCTAAAGACAATAATAATGTGCACTATGTGGAGCATGAAAATATCAAGTACAACATTCCAGTATATATGGAAGATAGTGCTATAGAAGTGCGTGTGCATGATCTTCCCTCAAGCGTCACCGATTCTTATATTCGCAAAACTATGTCCCAATACGGAGAGATTCTCTCCATCGAAAAAGAAAAGTGGAAGAACTTTTTCCTTGGTATTCTAAATGGCGTACGTTTGTTACGCATGCGCTTAAAGAGGCCTATACATTCTTATGTGACTTTCGGTCAGAACACAAGAATTCCGTGCAAATCACTTGTTGCCTATGACAATCAGGTAGCCACATGTCAATATTGCTAAAAAGCTGTTGACTACGATAAGAAACTGATAAACTGGACAAGGAGACAACCACACCAAAGGACAACGGTGCTTCCTTCACTTCAACCCCAAGCAACCCCAGTACATCTGTGACAGCCACCAACAACAATGAAGAATCCCTTGCAACGAAATCACCAGTATCCCCTATAGAACAAAGTACACCAGCTGCAGTTAACAACTTACCCTCCAACCAACCAGCAACTGATACCAATGTACAACAAGGCACATCTACAGCAACTCTCAACGAGCCCAAGACTACGATCAACATGAAAAACGAAAAGAAAACGGAAATCACACACAACACCGACGATGAAGCAATGGAAGATGAGATAAGCCGCGGACAAAGGGACCCCCGATCCTCGTTGGATGAAAACGGAAACTCATCTCCCTCTAGAAAAAGGATGACAACGAGATCCAATAGCAAAAAAAAAATTAAGTAACAAAAACGTAAGCCAATCGGCCACGTAAAGCTTTTACGCAAAAAGGCCAGAATAAAAATTTTATTATAAAAAAAAAATCGATGATGTGATTTACTTCGGAGATCCGCTATGTTAGAACTAAGGGGGGCGGTAGGATCTAAATGATGAAAAAAAACATCATTTTTGCGAATTTTTTCAGAACTATCGTTCAACAAAATAAATTCAAATATTTTGTATAATAAAATGCATCTTTCGAACAACATTTTCTAATTTTCCATGGTAAAATATAGAGAATAAGTATTTTGTTGGACGCTGCTTAAAAATCATGATTTGCCGTGTCCACTGTATTTCAGCGCAGACTAATCAGAAGTGAACAAATGAACGTTGCATAGTTAGAGCAGAAGTTTTTCTAGACCCCAACGTTTCTGTTTGATTTTCTTTTAATTTCTTGAATTTTTGGTGGTTGTTCAAAGTGAAAATTACTATTTTTCACGAAAAAATCCGACATTTCGTAGCTGTAAAACCTCCCCATAGTAACAAACAACGAAAAGGAAAACGTTTGGGTCTGGTTATTTATATGTAGAAAGTGCGTGAAAATTTTTTAAAAAAATTGGTGCAGTAGTTTTTGAATGACGATGGACACGGACTTTCAAAACTTGCTCTCGAGAAAAACGTGTTTAAAGTTTATTGTCTTTAAAATCGAAGGAAACAATTTATTACTCAAGGGAGTACGCTCTAACATTCTCAAAAACCCTATTTTTTATATGTATTTCGTTATAAGGAAACATTTCGAGAATGTTTGGTAAAGTTTTTAAGTCAATCGAAGCAGAAATCTTGGGCCTGTGTAAACTCGCACACGTTCTGTTTTCGGTAATCATTTTAGTGTCTTATTATTGTCGTTTATTTTGCCCCGCATTTAACCTCCATTTTATTTAGTTTTGACACTGTTCGCTTCGTATCAAACGTTTTATTTGTTTCTGGTTTCTCATTTTCGGGAGGGGCCAGGGCCCCTCGGCCTCACCTCTGGGTACGTGCCTGCAAACAATTAATCCTTCAAGTAGGTTGTGAACATCAGGAAATCTTATTGTCAAGTTGGGTTATCCGTAACGCGATTACATGACTAAATACGCTTTCTTCCGCACTACAATCAAAATAATTGGATCCATCAGGTCGTGTTCCCCAGACGAATTTGTGATAATGTAAATTACCAGACACTGTAAGCAACGAACTATACTATACCCATGTAACACACAATTTATATAAAGCAATTTTTAATACATTTGTTAGCTGACTGTCGAATCCACGCTCGGCGAACGATCAAGATTATCAGTAGCACTGCTACCACTTTCAGATACTCTTTGACTGAACGAAAAGAAAAAAAACCAATGCGATTCATAATTTCATTTCGCAAACTTTTTCTTGTCACGCCACAGACTTTTAGATATATTCATGAGAAAATTCCCACACACGAGCGTGGTGTCGAATATTAATTGAACCAGAGGCTAATACATCACAAACAACTCTTCAACCTCAACTCTGCGTCATGTGATGTATGAGAGGCTAAGCTCACCTTCAGGTGCCTTGATTAGATCGTCCTTTCTGCTTAACGATGATGTATTTAATGCCAATCGAATCGGTTGCGTGAATACGGCGCAAAACGAAACAAACAAACAAAAAAAAAACTCATTACCAATGTAGCCACTGAGAGTGAGTGTATTCGAGTGCAACTGACAGGATCAAACAATAGTCGTCTGCCATTAATAGGTTATGATGAAGGTTCGGTTCCACTCAAAGTTTCGGTTCATGATGGCATGCCGACGACGTCGCACTTCAGCGCATAAATCACTTGGGTCTGTCACCGTGTAGGCTGCTGATGATTACGGCTGAGTGACATTTATCAAATAATAATTCCTCTTCGTTTGTATTCATACATTCATTCGGAATTGCTATGGGAAACTGGGTCAGTTTGTAGGAATTTGTTCGTCCCCATTCAGCGATACATACACCAATTAATTGAAGAAAGTGTCGATAGGATTCCACTCCGGCCATCGTGCCCCAAGCGTGTTGATTATATGGAACCGAATAAAAAATTCATGGCTCTGTTCCCGCAGTAGCACGATTGATCTCTGGCAGCAAAGTTGTTGGTAATGATGGGCAAATAAAGCAATTGTTTGGTTCAGTAAAAGCTCTGAACCATTTTGGTAGCTAGCTTGAAATCAGTTTTGTCATCAACTGAAAGAATAATTTTCCATTAGTCTTAAACATTTTCCTTGCAAGTCAAAAAAAATCTGCTTATGAGTTTGAGTTACCTGAACTTCAACAGCTATTCGATAGTCATGACTTGAAATTAGTTTCACCTAATAAAAAATAATGAATTCACTTATTTTGTTTTGATGATAAAGACAATCAATAATCGATCACAAGAGCGATAACACGAATGACAGGATTTACTGCAATTAGAACGAACCTGAATGCAGTATGAAACACAAAGGCATAAAATGTTGCTTTTGTACCTGTCGCTTCATCAAAGTCCGGTCAAAGTGGTTGATGGAGTAACGGTCCTCAGAGATACATTTGTTTACTATCTAGCTGACAACAGCGTTGTGGAAGTTTTTTTTGTTGTTGCGCAGATTCGCAGAGGTGTGACTAGAGACTAGCTATTTTGTTTACTAGACATCGAGATTGCGTTTCTAGGAAACGATGAATGGGTTTACTTTAATAGTGAGCCATGCACTAACTGAGTAGTATGTTGCGTATTTAAATATGTAAATCGTGAACCATATGGCACTGTGACACTTTACAACAGATAATACCTACTGCGAACACAGTCACGATCAGAGCTAATAAAAGTCATTTTCATTGACTGAAAAATAAACGAAAATGACAAGAAATTATTGTCACTCTCAGTTTCGCTTGCAAACTATGAGAACGAAATCCATGTCCAGTCAATGACATAAGCGGGACAGTAGTTTCAAAATTGTGTTTTTTCTTTCATTTGCCCTTTCAGTCATTTGCAGTTTTCAGCGAAAATTCCATAGTATGCAGTGTCGATATTCAACCAAAGCTGTGAGAATTGAAAAAGGTTTCACAATAAGTTTTAACTGTTTATGCTCGAATTTGTAGTAGTTTTGGTTTCCAAAGAAGTTCTGGGATGTAATTACTTCGATTTGCCATATTTTAGTCACTTTTTATAGCCAAGCGTCACATATTTTCAATACACCGATGCAAGAATGAAAATTTCAATTCTGCTGTTGCTACCTGAAGACGTTAGTTTGGTTTCGTCTTGTTATAGAGGGAAGAGTGACGTTGGCAATTATGCTCTCTCATTTTTTCGATGAGAAACTAAAATGCTTCGTCTCTCTTCGTTTGTTCTGGTGTCGGTCATTTGCGAATGAGACAGTAAAACATTGAAAATGAGACTGCTGAAATGGTTTCTTTCATTGAGAATGTGTGACAATTTTAAGCTCTGGTCACGAATGCGGAAGCTCATGTGAGACTGCCCATTAGAGTGAGACAAACTTTGGAGTTCAGCCTCACCAAACTTTTCGTGTTACTTCTGAGTCCCATGAGAACTATGAAAAATTGAAGCTCGATCGGCGAAGCAGTTCAAATTGAACTGCTTAGTGCAAACTTAAACAGTTCAACATAATTTATGCGCCCGAAATTTAAAGTTTGTATGGAATTCAGCATAGGAAAATGGACTTTTTACAAAAAATACCTGTCTTAATTCACCTAGTGGTGTAATGATGCCTTTCTCATATTACTTATATTTCCAAAAATTTCACTGGAAGATATTGTCAAGAAATATTTTTTTCTATCGTGAATAAAATAAGAAAGTTTCTTTGGGTATTTTCAATTTGTAAACAGTTAAGTCAAGTTAATAAGAATTTTACTTTATTCTGCATCGTCATTTAGATTAAACACATCTCGCCCTATAGATCTAGGAATCCGGACCCGGATAAAATTAAACAGCAACCTATAAGACTATAGGAACTTTTACTTGAGCCTAAGTGTGTGGGAATCGATCGAATCATCTCTGAGAAAATTGTGTGAATCTCGTTCTAAAGCTTTTGACCACTATTTCCATTACTTGGTACCATAATAGCCGAAGTCGGTTCGTTTAGCAAGTAACTAAGATAGCCTACAGATTGAATCAGTTTTGAGCCAAATCTAGGAGAATTTTACCCTTTTTTTGGCATCGTCGCTCTAAATGACGGTGTGCAATTTCGAATACACTTTACCGTATGAAAGCATGATGAATTTCAATACACGGAAAGACCGAAATCAGCATTTTGGCGAAAAAATTAGTTGATTTTCTGATTTTAGTTAGATATTTTTTGAGACAACTAAAAAAATCTTACTTTTGCCAATTTAAGTTTTCTATTTCTAATTCCCTTAATAATAATAAAATATTTGTTAAAATGGCTATTTTTTTAGTTGAATTCACCAATTAAACGTGCTGTCATTTCTAAGCTAAGGCACACTTCATTTCCATTCAACTGATTTTTTAGTTGAATTAGAGTAATAAACCGTTGTTTTCAACCAACGTCAACGGTTGAATTGGCTTCTGCAATTTGCAGCTATATGGCGCTCTGTCACCGAGAAAATGTTAACACCGTAATGACTACTAACCTCTAGATGGCACACTACTACCGAAAAAAAATTCAGTCGCGGTTGTCTTTTCTATATTGACAGGTATAAATACGATGTTGTATTGGAGAAAAAGACATAAACGAAACATAAACTTATTTTTGAAAATTTTTCTCCTAAATCGCTGTTTTCTTCATTCGACTTCGCGAAATCGACTCTCTCACTGAAAAGTTTGAGCACTCGGAAAACAAAAACCGAGTACAAGTAGCACACCGGACGGCGTAGCCCGACAGGTTGGAAGATACAAAAAACATCATTTGACATATACAATTAGAGGGCAACATTCGAAACTCATTTCACTGTTCCGCGTAAAAACATTATTACGCACAATCGCTTCAAATGCGCACAAATTCTGTATAAATACACTTTCCACTAAGAGTTTACGTCATTTTTACAAATCGGTTTAGAAATAATAATAATATATATAATATGGATATATCGTAACACATGCGAAAAACACCTAAACAATTTGCAAGCAGTTTCAACAAGACTGTCCTTTTTAGCTTTTTAATGGATTGTTTTGCTTTGACACTTCTCATGAGTTTTAGGCTAATAAACTTGTTAATAAAACCCATTTCAATTTTGTTTTCTTTGTGCTGTCCTTCAGATAAATCAGTGGTAATAGATAAATAGAAACAAGTTTTCTGATTTTAATAACAAAATTAGTTGTCAATGAGAATTTCGTGTTGGATTGAAATATTGCTGGTTTGTGTCCAGGGTATTCGCCAACTAAACACATTTTCTAAAAATAAGAGTTTTTTTAGCAAATGAAATTCTCAATTTTAACTAATTTTATAGTTATTTTGGAAATTCTGTTGTTAAAATCAACTAATTCAAAAACAGTAATACGAATTAGGCGCAGAGCTAATTTCGGTCGTTTCGTGTAGCAACGTTTGGGACTATCAGCTTGATAAACTGTGTCGAATGATATAGAACAATTAGCCCTCTGGGCCAATTTTCACTAGTCAAGTTTTCAAGAGATTGCATAAACTTTCTATATAAGAAAGGCAATGAGTGTACTTTTATAGAAAAGCATCGTTATCACACTACCAAGTAGGTGAAAATTTAATAAAAGAATTAGAAAATTTACATTTTTTTCGCCTGAAAAATATAATTTTTAATGTGGCAACTCTGCACGCTATACGAAATACGAACAAAGCACGCTGCAAACGGAGCAAAGCCACACGTACCGTCGCGTACTAGTTGTGCATCGTCATTTTGAATGACGATTTGAATGTTTTGACACTCATCATCCTATAATTTCAGAACCGGAAGTCGGATCAGGATGAAATTGCACAGTATTAATTTGGGACACTTTCGACTGGATTCTATTTGAATGTAGATTTGTTTATCGGCTATGCAGTCAATAATGGATTAAAACGAATAATTTTGTTTTAATACCCAACGTTTCGACGCTACTGGTTTGCGTCTTCTTCAGGGGAACTGTATTTAAAAATAGACGTTACAAACTATGTTCGACTAATCACAATTTTGAAAAGACTTACAAAAACAGGTTATCGTTCCTCGTCAAAAACACTCTTGTAGGTGTCAATAGTCATAGTTACGGTGGAGATTCAGCTTCTGGTATAACTACAAAAACACATATAACAAATATTCACAAGAAATGTACAAACAGGGCTACTTACAAGAATTACAATAAAATTACTCATTAAAATTTGTCTAGAAACACAAATTAAAAACTTTGGCTATGGTCACTATCTTTTGTTTTGGCGGATTTTTTTTCTCTCTCTGATTTCTATCTATGGTACATAATGAAATATTTCGTTGCTTGGATTATTAAGCGGTAAAAAAGGGTGATGTATTGGTTATATGACACATTTCTAGATATGGAAGAGCTGAGGAATGGAAAGTGCGATCTACTACTGTGGTCTTATCTATTGCGAATCTGTGTTCGTGATCAATAAAAAGAAAAAAAAAATCAAGAAAAAGGAAAAAAAATTTCGCGGTGCAGAATACCTTCTACACTAAGCCATGGTTTCAAAACATAAATTTAGATAACATCCAAACAAGAACGATGAACAGAATCATGGCAGGCCATGATTATAGTAAATATTGGTTACACAAAATGAAGCTGGAAGATGATGAAAACTGCGATATCTGCGAAGAACCGGAAACTGCAGAACACTTAATATTATTCTGTCCAAAACACTGCAACATTCGAGCCCAATACTTCTTCGACGGAAGATTCGCCAATATAATCGAATCAATCAAAACAAGGAACGTAGCCGTATACAAAGAAGTAACAAACTTCGTTAAAGAATGCAAGCTAAAGATCTGAAAACACACAACACGAAAATATAAACAAGTGACGTTACGAGAAATAACAGGTGCCACTTAAAAAGGCACCAGAGATAATCGTTAAAATGACGTTAAATGACACCGCTGGACATATGGTCTCTGTCACCTGTCCATCAAAAAGTGACTGTTAAAGACACTAACAGAAGAAGAAGAAGAAGAAGAAGAAGAAGAAGAAGATGCCTTCAACAATTTTTTACATTTGAAATTTTTTGGAAAATATCCTTTAAATGAAAGTCAATTATGATGATTTCAAAGTTACTTAAAAGATCAATTTTGGATACGAACAACCTCAAGATATAAATCTGCACAATTGAAACGATTGTATATCATAATAATTTTCAAGACAGAGAACGTACAAACTCAATCATTTTATAAACAGCTATTAGAGAAGATTTTAGTATTTTGATCGAAAAATGTGAATGTGAAAAATTTGAATAACCGTCAACCAATAAACTCAGCAATAGTGTAATTTTAATGATCCTTCGCTAAAAAGCGTCGATAATCTTCGGAAAGTGTCTGAAAATAGAATGGTAGCAATACAAGGAAGAAAATATGTGCCACAGTCCGCAGAACATATTTTGTTACTTTAATTGATTTTCACTTTAGCATATTAAGGAACCAATGCATACGCAACCAAATTCCTTAATTTTGTTCATATTGTAACTTGATTTTATTAATACATGAACGAACATTGTCATTATTACAACGCAAACTACCCGTTGACAAATTAAAACATTTTTAAACTTTTCCGAATCAAGTTAAATGAAGAAAATTTATCAATAAATCACAGAGATTCAAGCGCTTCATATTAGGCTCGAAAAATCTATCGCCGATAATTCTAAGTTGGCATGCTAGTTACCGGAGAATAAAGATAAGATCAAGGGTAAACTAAAGCAGAAATGCATTCGGGCATATATTTATAGATTCCCTTTTGTGCTATAATTCATACTGCGCAAATCGGACGAGAGTTTGACATCATTCGCTGCGACTGTCATTGGCTCGTGAAAACATAGGTCAATTCAATCCAATATTTCAATGGTATGCAATTGAAATACTTAAATGACGATACCACAAAGGTTTAGGTTGAATGTTTTTGAATCGATTGGAAGTTAAATTATATACATTCATCAACAAATGACTGAGCTCTAAGCGTTCAAAATTATGACAGAAAAAGGTTACGCGGTTATTTTTGCATTTTTTTTTTAAATTGACACCCAAGCCTCGTACAGTGAAAATTTAGCAAAAGCGACAATCCAACGAGCGAACGCATATACAATCTAGTCATCACCTCACTGGACGAGCTACTTGTTTCATTCACAGTCAAGCATCAACTGAAATCACGAAATGATTTGCAGCATATATTTATAGATTCCTCTTCGAACTACGCAGAATGATGCGGTGTTTTTATGCATGACGCAAAGCCTCCTATGCCGAACAAGAAAATGACGTCAATTTGGTCAGCTGGGATTGGTGGATGAAAACATAGGTCAATTCTAACCATTTTTTCAATAGTATGCTATTGAACTGATACTGAAACGTCGTTGCCATACATGTTTGAGTTAATAGTTTCCGAATCGATTGGTTGTTAAATTATATCAATCCATCTACAAATGACTGAGTTATTAACGTTCAAAATTATGACGCAAAAAGGTTACTCGGCTATTTTTGAAATTTTTAATTGACCCCCAGCCCCGTATAGTGAAGAGTAAGGCATTTTTAATGCCATAACTCACCGAATTGAAAATTTTCACTAATCGCACTGTAATACCGGAACCGGAAGTCGGATATGAATCAACTTTTCGGGAACTTTTTAAAGAATTTCAAGACCTTTTGTTTACTTCTTAGTTTGTGAAAATTGGTTAAGAATTTTAAGTAAAACCCGGACACGGATTTCGCAATGCAAAAATCGTGTAGAAACATCTTTTCCATTAGAACCAAAAAAAAATGAACCGAAATTTAAAACTTGGCCGGTTTTTCCGAAACAAATGTTACTATCCGGTTCTTGCATCGAATGTTTATGTGCCGTCTGTCGCTGTGCAACACAGCGTAGATCTGGCCACCCGTAACAAACAAGCCTGGAAGCTGTACTTTTGATAAATTTGACATCGCTATTGAAAAAAATACCTTGTAGTAGCAAGCTTTTAATCTTCAATGAAATCAGGTTCGAATATTTTCATCTAGTAAGATTAAGTTATTTTCCATCCACTATAATCCAAATAATTTATAACCGGAGCCGTAACATGTGGCCAAGCATTGTCGTGGCGAAAAATTACGGTTTTTAGTCTCATATAATGAAATAATGCATTTAGAATCCTCGCAATAAATGCGCATTTCGCTTGGACATTTTGATCACTTCAACTTCGGCTTCAATTCGTACAGTATTCGATTTATAACCTTTTAGAAAAACTCACCTTTAATTGGTAATTTTCAACAAATTTTGGTTTCCTGAGTGCCTCTGCCTTCAATGTGCAAATCACCCTTTATAAACCGTTTGAACCACCCACGACACATCCATCTCCTAATAAAATCCACTCCAAGGCTTACCCAGAGCAAAAGACAGGCCCAAATGATTGGAAATATTGTTAATGGTGTCAAAAATGGTTGTCAAATTATCACGATTAACGATGAAAAATATATTTACACCCTATCTCCAGTAGAGATTGGGCAATAAAAGTTGTTTCATAATAATTTCTAGTATTGAATCGAATGGTCGACAATCGAAGCCGGTTTAACGTCGTATAATAAATGCTCGTCCTGAATTGAACAGTTCAATTGGGAAAAGCTAGAATGGCAGGAATGGGTTCTCTCGCCCATTCATTTCGACCGATTCAGCTTGGTAACGTGTGTGATATAATATTGAATTTTCGGCTTTTAATGGTTTCACCAGAGGCTAAAAGGAATTTCTGAATAGGATAAAATGAAACGGTTCCTACGCGTTCTGGGAAGTGTGTGGGAGACTACAATCTATCAGCTCATAACTAAGCTGAATTTGTTGAATGGAAAATTTGTGATCAATTCAGTTGTGCATATGAATCAACCATTATGCTTCCGTGCACTGTCGATGAAAGATTCTACTCACCCTCACCATCATCCTCATCATCATCGTCATCTTCATCATCGCACAATTTACCTCGTGAGCATCATAACATCCACAAACGTCGTAACCGGTGTGAGGTTACAATTTACAAATTAAAATCTAAACTTCCCAACATCAAAAAGATGCTACCGATTATGGCCGACCCGGGTTTCATTCGACTATGGTAATAAACTAATTGACAGACAGGTACAGAAAGTAGACCGTCTGGCAGATCGACCCACAACCACCCGAGAAGCATTAGCATTTTTATTAGCTTACATCACCCTGCCTGCCATTTCTATGGCAAAGTTCACCCGCGTGCAAACCATAACTTCAAACGACAAGGATAGCTTCGAATCGGATGCATTTTTGTCGCCTTGCTGCTGCTGCTTCCTCCTTGCTAGCTCAGCTCTGCCGGATTTCACGGGTGAGGCCCACGAGGTCCGAGTGCCGCGAGAAGAACGGAAAACACCAGTGAAATTCCCCAGTTGATATAATTACTTTCTTCCTCTTCTGGTGCAACTGTCACATCATGTCCGAAAAAGTTTCCGTTTCTACTGCAGACATTCCTCTCGACTCCCGGGACGACACGAAAAACAGCAAACGATAAGAAGGCGGTTGAATCGTGTTTGGGGCCGGGCTTGCCTTCCATTTCGAAAAGTTGGAGACAGAAAAGGGCGTTTCTTGGAGCATTGTGAGTTTTTCTACAAATTATTCCGCTCATATTGGTAAGAGCGAAATTCATCAACTTTAAAGGAGAAAAAAAACACACAACTTCAGATGCCAGATTCACAAATCCGGCTAAAATACGACCTGTAATCAAATGAACAGCCGCATTTATTACTGGAAATCCATTTTATCCATCCGGGCTGGGTGGACTGTTTCCATGCCGTAGCAGATCCGGAAGAGGCGCAACAGGCGACTAAGCCGCCGTCCCCGATCCCGGATAAACTGGGCTGAACAGGAACAGGAACAGGAACGGGAAGAGGCGAATGAGTTCCACAAACATAAAATTTTAATTGCGTTACATGTTTCAGTCATCCTGGACCGGAAGTCCTTCGGGTCTTCTGCAGCAGTTTAACCGATCCCGCTCTTTCTAGCGCGCTTATAATGCAATGCAAAGCGCCCGTTCGGTCGGCACGGTCGAAAAAAAACCTAACCGAGCGGAAAACTGACGGGTGAAATTAAAAAATTGAATTATTTTTAACAAGCCAAAGCGTAAACGGACATTTATCGTACAGTCGGTGTTTTTCTCCTGACAAACACATTCGGATGTGGCATCATGATGATTGGTGCCATTCCGCAGTTTATTCACCTCACACAATCATCAACCGCATTCCGGTAAAGGACTATGTACCATATTATGGCTACCGACCGATGAGCTTGTTGTTTGTCATAAGTTTTCAGTAGGATTAAAAATAAACAATTTTGGTTTAATCAACGTGCTGTCGGTGAGGAAATCCTTTCCCTCGAAATGCAATGGCAATGGTGACGTTATTAGATTATTGCGTAACTCAATTGAAACCAATTCGAAGAAACGCAGGATCATGCAAATCTGATGGATTTTGGATTGTTGTGTAAATTTTGTGGAACTGTGAAATTCTATGCAAAGAGATTGAAAGAAAGTTCCAGTGTAGTTCAGTAGCTAAAGTTAGACCGAGAATATTCGCAATGATATCGCTAAGTGCCCTCACAAAATGATTAGGCATTTTTAAACTATTGAGGACAGAAAACTTGCCTTCTGGAGAAATTGACTTTCTTGCACTTGATAAAAATGCAACAGCAAAATGATCATTCAAAATACATTTGAAGTTGAATGTTTATGAAACTCTCAGGGAATGAATTAACCCATATTAGCCATATTTCTGTAAAAGTTGATTTATTTAAGCTACTCTCTTAGGCTATATACCATCTCTTTGGAATTAACGCTACTAATCAAATGCTGTGCAACACTTGTGTCATTTTCTCTACACATCATAGCGTTCTTCTTTTTACCTATTTTATAAATATAAAAAATAGATGATCAAACTTTAGAAATAAAATATCCGAGGCCCGAATGGCCGAATTTCATATATCAGTCGACTCGATTCGATAAACTGAGCAACAGTTCGTGTGTGTTGTTAGCAAAAAGGTTGAGACCAAGTCGGTGTTGAACAGTCGTTCGCACCGCACGCGTATAGCTCTTGGCTCCTGGAAATTTTGTATGGCTACCTAGAGTTTCATTGATTCAATGCTTCAGTCTTTTTCAAGGCTACCTGAATCACTAACAGTCTTTTTAAAGACTAACAATTAGTCAGCCTTTCTCAAGGCTATACAAAGAGTGATATAAGAGTGACTAAGTGATACAAAGAGTGTTACTAGAGTGACTAAGAAATTAATCAGCCTTTTTTAAGGCTAACTATTCAAAGAACTATTCTTCGAACTAATCAGTCTTTATTAAGACTACATCAAAATCAGTCTTTATCAAGACTTTTCCAAACTAAGAGTCTAATCGAAGACTAATTTAGCCTAGTTAACTTCATTTAAAATTTCATTCATTTCAAAAATGTCTGCGTCCAACCGGAAAGGCAACAAGCCTAAGGCTAAAAATAATTCAATACGGAATAAATCACAATCCGTTATTCAACATTTTTCTAATAACATTCACGATCTTATAGAATCTGAATGTAAAAATAAAAGACAACGGACGGATTTCTCTTCCGTTGATTCTATGCCATCTAACAATATTACCTAGATTCTTCCTGAATCCGATTGTAGCGACATAGAAGAAAATTCCTCGAAAATTCCCTAAATGGACGCTTGACTTTCTGGGAAGAAACATCAACCTATGCCACCAGTGACGGTGATGATTTCCGACTTCAAAGCAATCCGTACTGAGCTTTCTACTTTTCTCCTGGAAGTAAAAGTCTCATTTCAAATCGGACGAAGAGGAGAATGTCGAGTCTTGGTTGATGGATTGAAATATTATGAACGTCTTATCCGATATTTGTCCGGGAAACTTCATAAATTTTATTAATATGATATAAAATCAGACAGACCCTTCAAGGCTGTCTTGAAAGGCTATCAAATGATCAAAGTACTGATGAAATTAAAAATGAACTAAAAGAATTGCTTGGTTTTGCCCCTTCCCAAGTAATACTTATGAAAAAAAGAGCGAATGGTACTTCTAAACCACGCTCTGGAATTTCCCATGAACTTTACCTAATACACTTCAATCGAAGTGATGTAAACAATTTGAAAACTTCAGAAAAAGTACGTTTCTTTTTCCACATTAAAATTCATTGGGAACATTATAAACGGCATAATCGTATTGCAAACTCAACGCAATGTCGTCGATGCCAAGGCTTCGGCCATGGAACCAAAAATTGTCATATGGATATACGGTGTTTGAATTGTGGTAAATCGCATTCGAAAGACGTTTGTCCAATGAATGAAACCACTGATAAATTTTCATGTTCAAATTGCAATGGAAATCATAAATCCAATTATTTGAAATGTCCTGTTAGGGAAAAAATTTTAAACGCTCGTTCGCTTAGACAACAAGTCAAATCAACGACCTTAAATTTACAAAACATACCTGAAAATCTAAAAACCGTTACAAATGCCACGCCTAATTCTTCTAAGGCACTGATTTCTTCGAATTTAAAACAAAAAACAGGTACGCCTTCCAATTCGTCTTCTAACGAAAACAATTTATTGACAGGTAGATCGACCTCGTCATCATCTTCTTCTAATGTCAGTTATGCTAGTATAACAGGTAGAAATCTACCACTTAATTCTTCTAATGTAAATAATCAAAACACAGAACCGCCTTGCAGTTCATCTTCTAACGAAAACAAATTTTTAATAGGTAGATCGGCCATATCACCTTCTTCTAATGGCAGTCTATCTACAAATATTCCTTCAATACCATTCGCTTCTTTAAATTAAGTTGATTTAGGCGATATAACTGAAAATAAAATGATCTACCTACAAGATCAACTTTTTCAAATGATCATCAGAATGCATACGACTTCATCACTTTTTGAAGCATTTCAAATCGGATGGCAATTTGCAAATAATATTATAATGAATTTAAAATTTAACAGTGATGATAAATAATTATTTGAATATTTTGAATTGGAATGCTCGATCTTTGAAATCGAGTGAAGATGAATTTTATAATTTTCTCAAAGTTCACAAAATTCATATTGTCATTGTGACAGAAACTTTTTTTAAGCCAAATGTCAAATTGAAAAGTAATCCACATTATGTGGTTCATCGATTTGACAGGTTTACTGGAATGGATGGTGGAGTTGCCATTTTTGTCCAACGGCAAATTAAACATCGAATTTTACCTTCTTTCAATACTAAAGTTATTGAAAGCTTGGGAATCGAAGTTGAAACCATTCATGGAATTTATTTCATCTCTGGAGCATATTTGCCATTCCAATGCACCGGCGAACAATAAAATTTCTTTAAAGGCGATTTGCGAAAACTCGCAAGATATCGACCGAAATTTTTCGTAATAGGGGACTTAAATGCTAAGCATGTCCAGTGGAATTGTAGGCAAAATAACAGTAATGGTAAAATACTTCATAATCAACTCTCAGCTGGTTACTTCACAGTTCTTCATCCCAGTAATCCGACTTGTTTCTCTTCCGTGAAAAACCCGTCTACAATTGATCTGGTTCTAACGGATCAAAGTCACATTTGTAGTGAACAGATTACACATGCTGACTTTGACTCAGATCATCATCCTGTAACATTCAGACTTTCCAACGAAGCTATAATTAATCCAATTAGTTCTATATTCAACTATCATAGAGCTAATTGGCTGGATTACAGATCTCACATTGAAAATCATGTGGATCATGAAACTATTTTAGAAAATTCTGCGGACATCGACACAGCAATTGATAATTTGAATCATTATATTATCGAAGCTAGAAATCTTTCAGTTCCCAAAGCTCAAATTAAATTAAACTCTACTATCATCGATGACAATCTTCAACTGCTCATGCGGTTGAAGAATGTTCGTCGATGACAATATCAACGTTCTCGTGATCCTGCTATGAAAAACATAGATAAGGATTTACAAAAAGAAATTAAACATAGAATTACTCTTTTGCGAAATGAAAATTTCGCTAAAGAAGTTGAACAAATTAAACCATATTCTTAACTTTTCTGGAAACTTTCTAAGGTTCTTAAGAAACCTCAGAAACCAATTCCTGCTCTCAAGGAAGGAAATCAAATACTTCTTACAAATGGCGAAAAAGCTCAAAAACTTGCTCAGCAGTTCGAGAGTGTACACAATTTTAATTTGAACGTTGTGAGTCATATTGAAAATGAAGTCTCACTGAAATATTATCATATTTCAACTCAAGTGTTATTACAAGATGACATTATTGAGACGAATTTTGATGAAATTAAATCAATTATTAGGAAACTTAAAAACATGAAGGCTCCTGGTAATGATGAAATTTTTTATATTCTTATTAAAAATCTTCCCGATGTTGCCTTGAGACTCCGGGTAAAAATGTTCAACAAGTGTTTTTCATTAGCTTACTTACTAAAAAGATGGAAAAACGTTAAAGTAATTCCTATCCTCAAACCTGATAAAAACCCAGCAGAAACATCAAGTTATCGACCAATTAGCTTACTTTCTTCTATCAGTAAACTTTTTGAAAAAATTATCTTGTTGAGAATGATGTCTCATATAAATGAGAATTCATTTTTTTTTGCCAGAGCAGTTTGGATTTCGTCATGGACATTCAACTACTCATCAACTTGTCAGAGTAACGAACACGATAAAATCAAATAAATCTTCTAGCTCCAATCTTGTATAATATTTTCACTTCTGATCTTCCAAATCTACCCGTTGGTTGTCAGATTCTGTGACTACACAAGTCTGTTAGCCATAGGTAGAAATCTAAGAGTGATCTGCAGTCGCCTACAAAGAAATTTAAATATTTTCAGTGATTATCTGTCAAAATGGAAAATTAAACCAAATGCAACAAAAACGCAATTAATTATCTTTCCTCATAAGCCAAGAGCTTCTTTTCTTAAACCAAACAATAATCACATTCTCAAATTGAATGGCTTGGAATTGACATGGTCTGATCAAGCTAAATACTTAGGTTTAACTTGCGAATTGCGGAAGCAAATGATGTCCTCATGGTAATAACCAAATCATATATATATATATATATATATATATATATATATATATATATATATATATATATATATATATATATATATATATATATATATATATATATTAGGGCTGAAAAGTCACCACTTGGGGCTGAACACCCAATTTAAATCTTAATAATTGATTTTAACTCATAAATAGTTATTTTAAAAAAATATATAGTTTCTGAATTTCATTTGAATCCGACTTCTGGTTCCTAAACTATCCTGTAGATATGTAATGAAATTAAAATTATGTCACACATTTTGCTATTATATGCCTGAACCGATTTCGTTCATCTAACATTCAAATAAAAGACCTTATGGTCCTATAAAAACTGCTTGTTCTTCAATCAGATCCTACTTCCGGTTCAGGAGATACAGGGTGATTAGTGTGAAAATTTCACATACATTTATCGGGTTGATCGGGTTCACAGATTTTGAGAGTCGACGACCAAATAAACTTATTTCACTTTTAGCATTATTCGGGTTTCGATCCCAGAAAGTAAACAAAAATTTTATCTGGAACGTACTACGATTTCTCTAAGATGGCAACACTGATTTTCAAAAATTTCGAATCTGAAAATGAAAATGAAATGATTAACTATCTATTGAGCAAATTTAACTGACTTCGGCTACACCGATCTCATAATTTCGTTTCCGAAAGTATCGGGAATAAAGAAGCTAAAAGAAGGCCAAAACGGTACGTAAACAAAAACTCCAATTAAAATAAACTTATGGTCCCATACAAAATTAATGAATTTTATCCGATTCCGACATTCAATTTTGAAATTGTTGGATGATAAGTTTTTTAAATTCAAAATGACATTTTGAATTTAAAAAAACTCATCACCCTACAATTTCAAAACTGGAAGTCGGAATTGGATAAAATTCATTAATTTTGTATGGGACCATAAGTTTATTTCAATTTGAGTTTTTGTTTACGTAACTCGTTTTGGCCTTCTTTTAGCTTCTCTATTCCCGATACTTTCGGAAACGAAATTATGAAATCGGTGTAGCCGAAGTCAGTTAAATTCGCCGACGACACCAGAAAATCTTCAAAGTTGGGCTCAAAACTATTTCAATTTATTCATCATACTAATTCATGGACATACGAACTAGTTTTGGATATGCTGGTATCTGAATACCATTTCTGGAAGAACACTAAATAATGACAAAAACTTTAAAGAGGAAATCACTTCTACATCTCATGGAATGCATAATCGATTGTCACACGTTTAGATCGCTTTAAAATTCCTGACTCCTGAATCATCCAATACCCCGGTTCAATTCATAGCATGCTGGTCTTACAAGTCAGTTGTCGTATGTTCGAGCCCCGACCTGGAAAGATTCTTAATGTCAGTAGGATCGATGTCCAGCCAGCGACTGGCACCATTAAAGAAGGTGACAAGCGATTATAAATACACTCTCCTACTCAATGCTTGATCGGAGAAATAGGTATAAAGCGAGAGGACTAGTGTCTGATGGACAGAGAAGATGTTTGGATATAAGGTGTCGGTCGGGTGACGGCCAGGATGTAGACCATGTTCGATGTACGTTGCTACTATGTCTGTGAGTTTCAGTGTGGCTAAAGCAAGATTAGAGTGGCGAAATGGTAGCGCGTATGCACGGAATGCATAAGAACGCAGGTTCGAGTCCTGTCTCTGAGCGTATCTTTTTCCAAAAATTCATCTTTTCTGTTAGTTTTTCTTTCACTTGGCTTCTCCAATATATATTTCCATAGTACTAGCCCTGTAATGATTCTGTAGGCTAAGAATCGGGTGCGAAGTCTGTTGATACAGAAAGGCCAAATTTCACAAAAGGAATGTAATGCCAAGACTTTGCTTTGAATCATCCAAACATTTTGTTTCTGGAATTGACCGACGTTTCGGCCATTTCAGAATGCCTTTTTTCAAAGGAAAATGTTCCATGAGTTCAACCAATAGCCAGCCATATTACACTGAATAAAAGTGAAAAACAAACCTAAATAGTTATACGATCATATACAAAATAAATGTATTTTATTTAATGTAATTCGCTTGATAAAAACAGTGTTTAGATTAACTAATGAATACCAGCATACTAATATGATATTCGAGATGTATTAGGTTTAAAGTACTATATATTGCGGATGCCACGGCGAAGAAAAATTTATGTTTAAAAAATTAAATGAGAAACGAAAATATTAGCACGTGTACCGGTTTATGGTAAGTGCACATAACTGTTTTCTTATTTTTACGTTTCGTTTTCAGCTCATCAGTTCATTAGCTGTTTATGATGAACTGCTAACGCCACCTAACGGGGTCGTCAAATGGTGAGATAACTAAGTCCTCACAAGTCCCTATCTCATGCCTCCCCGAGCGTCTATGATGACATTTGATCAATAGAACGACGTCGACTGGGTGCTATCGCCTTCTGCGTTAGTAGCAGAATGAGAGGGTGCGAAATGGCTTGTAGGTTGAAGCCCATCCTAAAGTGCAGTGTTTATCATAGTATATTACAACATATAATTCTGTTGTTTATTACATCATGTATTATTATTATTATTATTATTATTATTATTATTATTATTATTGTTATTATTATTATTATTATTATTATTATTATTATTATTAGAAGAGCGTAACTTACACTGCGACATTAACTGTTATATTGTATCATAGCATATAATTTCACATATTATCGGCTTACACTATTTTATGTTATTATATACTATGTTGTATGGTATTATACTGCATTGCATTATATCATATTATATGGTATTATATTATAATATATTATATTATATTGTATTCTATTATATTATGTTATATTGTATTGCATTATGTTGTATTATATTATATTATATTATATTATATTATATTACATTATAGGGTTTATTATGAGTAGTACTACGTACCTCTGCGCAAAATATAAATTTGTTTTCCTTATAAGTTATCATTTTTAAAGTAAATTTTAACTAAAGATCAAGGTCATCACAAGGTGAGCTTGGTCCTCACTGGTTCCTGTTGTGTTTTATTCATTCTATTATTTATTATATAATTCATTGTACTATATTATGTTGTTTTTTTTATTATTTTCATTATTATATTTATTGTTAGTATTATTAATTTGTCATCAATAATAATAACATATATTATTTTTATAGATGTGGATATTATTATTCTTATTAGAAGAGAAATATTCTACTTCCTGCAGTACTGCGAAGATAGAAGAGCATAACTGACACTCTACAGTAACTGTTATTTTATATATTGATTTATAATATATTATATTGTATGACATTGTATTATATTATATTAAATTAAAATATATTTTACTATATTATGTTATATTATATTATTTTGTAGAATATAAGTATTATTATTATTATTATTATTATTATTATTATTATTATTATTATTATTATTATTATTATTAGTATTATTATTATTATTATTATTATTATTATTATTATTATTATTATTATTATTATTATTATTATTATTATTATTATTATTACTATTATTATTATTATTATTATTTTTATTACTATTATTATTATTATTACTATTGTTACCATTATTATAATCTTTATCATTATCAGCTACATTTTCATTTCCATACTAAACATTTCACTTTACACATATATTATTAAATTGTATCATATTATATTACGTCATATTTTGTGGTATTATATTATATTACATTGTACTATATTATACTATATTATGGTACAATGTTTGGTATTGTTTTATATAGTATTGTAATGCATTTTTTAATACACAATGCATTGTGATGTATTACATTTTTATATTTTATGCATAATAATATTTTATTATATTCAGTGTCGTATAGTGACCAAACTATATTATAATATATTATGGTATATTTTACTATATTATGTCACATAACATTATGATACTATTATATTCATCATAAAATATTATAGTAGACTATAATACACTGTACCATACGATTTTGCACCGTTTTATACTATATTGTGTTTTATTGTATTATACTGCCGGAAATTATATTAAAGTGTATTATGTTACATTATATAATACTATGCTCAAGTACATTGTAAGGGAAGAGGGATGGGAGTGCATCAGGGTATCTTACAAGTGAATGACTGGATGAAGGAGTGAAATGTCAACCCGATTCACAGGGGAAAGCTGTGTGTTTTCCCCAGAAGGTCTGAAATGAGTAAGACGCACCCTTCTAACAAACAAACCATCAGGCAGGTTTAAGCTGGTACAGCGAATTCTTTTATTATATGGCCGGATGTTATTGCTGGAAGGCGCCGGGTCCTCAAAGTCCATTTTGGTCTTCTTAACAGCAGTAATATGAAAGTTATCTGATAATCAAATTCGGATCTACTGTAAGTCTACCTGCATCCACTGGTAATGCCTTGAACTGATGGTGGCTTCACACATACATACATACATACATACAACTGCTAACGCCACCTAACGGTTCGAAAGAGCGAAACTGAGTGACGGTTATCGAACTGTCAACAGTAACAATAAGAAATCTCAAAACAGATTTTTTATGCCAAATGTCTTAGAAATGCATGAAACGTTGATATATTGTGTAATCTAAAAAAAAATGTTGAAAAAAACGACTTTGGAAGAATTTGAGATCGCGTAACTTCAGGAATCCGCGTAGAAAAAAGTGGGTGAGTAATGTCAAAGACGTAACTGGATGGCGTGAATACGAATAAAACTAACACTCTTCACACTTCTAAATATCTAAAGTCATTCTCATAAGGTGATACACTGTTACACTTATTTAAGCACACAAATTAGTAAAACAGGGTAAAAGATGGTACGAAAATATTCACCTACAGAAGAACATACGGTAAGGAATTATAATAACTTCAATGCAAGAAAATATCAAAAAGTTCTTTTACTGATATTAAAAGTCAACCGCGCAGGCTAGAATAAATGAATCGTGTCAATTGTTACATTCTACACATGACCAGTTGGTAAAGCGAGTATGCAATTTGTAGATTTACACATAGTAGAAAAACTTCGAAACAGTTCTATGAGAATATATTAATGGTTCTAAGAATAACTTATTTTTAAAATTCATGAACCGGGCCTGAGTTCAAGAACTACATAGGATAAAAATTCAGTTGCAATATAGATCTTGAATTGAATTCTTAATTTGAATTCCGAAACTGAATTTAGTCCAGAAACCTAGTTCCAGAATTCAGTTCCAGTCTGCAAGCTTTGAATACTGGACTTAAGTTCGGAAACAGAACTTTGAAATTAAATCTAAGATTCAGGTGTTCGAATGAGACCACGACCTGAGCGTTTCACGCTTTATACCATGTTTGTCGTTACTGACGTTGGTGGAAGAACCTCATCACGACATCCAGTTCCGCCAAACGAACTCGAAGACTGCCTGACTACCTCAAAACCGTCGTCCGGGTGCGAAAAAGGCAAGCAAGCCTGATCACTTTTCCTCATTGTTTCCAAAAGTTTTAGAAAACTTTGTTTTTAGGTTTTGTATGATATTTTTTTTATCGTACTCCTGATCATATTTCCGATAACTTGTAAAAAAAATTATCTTGTTGCGTTAAGTACAACAAGAAATATTCACGATTAAGTTCTGCGTAATTTACGGGGTAAATTTTGATAAGGCGCCCCATAGTAAAGTGAGTCGTATTCACGACAAAAACCGCAAAATTGAAGAAATTTGTGTGTTGATGCCAAAAGTCTTAAAAACGCATGAAACGTCCAGATCTGGTGTAATCTAAACAAACTTTTTTTTGCGAAAAATCGACTTTTGAGATTTCAGAAATAGAAAATTTTTTTGATGCCAAATGTCTTAGGAATGCCTGGAACGTCCAGATCTGGTGTAATCGAAAAAAAAAGTTGAGCAGTTGACTTAAAAAAAAATTAGCGTAACTTCGGCCATCCGCGTGAAAAACAATCGCGTAACTTCGAAAATCCGCGAAAAAAAACCGCGTAACTTCGGAAATCCGTGTAAAAAATCCGCTTTAAAAACCGTATAAAAACCTCGTAAAAAAGACCTCAGTGTAATTATTCAGGGAGTTTGGTAACGCATGGCATGGTACCGTTTATTGTTGGGTCCGTCAGTTCGAGGTTAGAAGGATTATCCGTTGGTAGACTTTTCCGGTTCCTGGAATATACATCATCGCAGAAGTAACGCAATCGACAGTTAGTTTGTGACAAAAGAACATATTTTATTTTTATTTCTTTACGTTTCGCCTTCGACTCATCAGTGCTTAAAACAGTTAAAATTGAACTATCATCTCCGCTTGGCAATTTAATTTAAACCGTCAAGCAGACGCAAAGTTTCCTTTACTTATGTAACACTTGATTGATACTGCACCTGGGTCTAATATCTTTCTTTGATTCTTCCAAATCAAATCAGGCATAGCTGAAATTCTGTTTGATCGGATAAACAAGGTAAATCAATAAAATTATCGGACGTTTTAGTACCAGTCCAATAACATTCTTCTTAGAAACTGTTGAGAGTAAAGGAGGCATCTTTAATAATTTAGCCGGTTATGAAGACAGGTGTGATGCAAGGAAGAGTCATTTAACCACATCTACAAATCTATTACCAGATAAAAAAAAACTTGTTGGTAAAAGATGCTAAAATGGTATTAGCTTCTTTCCCGATAAATCTGGGTGTGGGCCTCATCCTCGTTCCCGTCCAAATCAGTGCGTCTTTCTATGGTGAACTACTGCAAATATAACTTTCTTGTGTGGTATTTGGCAACTGTGTCCCAGACCTTCTGAAGATTATATACGTGAATTTGCGTGTATTTTTATCGCAAAAACCAGAACCGGAACATAGCAACTTTATTTTGAGAGTGTGCAAAATTTTTATGCGGATCGCAGATTTTATTTTGTTGGCCTTATTGTGACTACTTGACCGTTTGTGATGACATTCTGCCGGCGTATGCTTTATACAGTCAGCAGGTTTCGGACGTATTTTTCATTTCGCATATAACTATTTGGACGTTGACTATGTTAGAAACATTCTATTAGGAAAGCAGTAAAGTTTCGTTACTCTAAAATAATATATTTAATATTGCTGTTCATTATTACTATTACTAGTTTTGACCTTCAGTACAAAGAACCAATTCAGTTCTTTTTATTAACACTTCAGAGCTAGACACAACCGTAATTAAAAATTTTCCAAATTTCAAATCGACTTCTTCATACGGTAAATAAAAGCTACGATGCAGTAAATTGCTATTTCCATGGCAGCGATTGCGAAATTCGGGGCACCTTGAAAGCTTTCCGAAAGTAAATGGCAGTCACTGTCGTGTAAGTTGATTAATAATTTAATAGTCTCTCGCTACTTCGCCGGCTACCGTTTCCGACCGACCGACCGTGGTTACGGGGAAAACGGAAGGACCAAACGGAAAGGTGGACTCGCTCGCTACGCTACCAGATGATTGAGTGCGAACCACATCATCTGAAATTCCACAGCAGCAAAACTCCATCCACCGCGTAGTTTGCTGTGTTAGTTCGCTGAAGACTTTCTTGAAAAGCGATCAATTCAACGTCAGCTAGGTACCGGTGAAAACCTTGCCTTTATAATGCTACTGTTGATAGTTCATAGTCTACACATTTTCCGTCGACCAAATTTTGGCTTTTGTGTAAGGGACTCTGGAGGCACTCAGGTTTGCCACTTCATTTTCGGGTTCGACAATGCAAAGCCTAGACTTATGGTTTCTGAATAATTTACCTAGAATTATTCATAACGGAAAGGATACTTGTCACCACCAGTGTGATAGGGCCATGCAGAACTGTGAGTACTGGCACGTGGAACGAGGATATTATTCTAGGAAAAATGATGGAAGCTCGAGCTTTATTAAAACTTTTTTTACTTCGTAACAGGAACGTCACTTCTACAGTGGAAAGTTGAATTTGATTTTACATCTTTTGTGAGTTTTCTTCCTTATTTCTAAGTTTAAGTCCGATACCGGCAAAACAGAATATAGTAGCAAAATCAGGTATGAGATCCCCGGATAAATGTGAAAAATAAATTTTTATTTAGGGGACGGGTATAGCGTGATGGGATAGTCGATGCCTTTCACGCAGCCCGCCTGGGTTCGATTCCCAACCCCGCACATAGGGTCAGAAAGATTTTCTGGTCCGAAGAGGCGAATGACCTAAGATGTTAAAGCCTCTATAATTGAAAAAAAAAAAAAATTATTTATGTTGACTGTTTTTTAAACTTCGAATAAAACACGACAAAATTAACGGCACCAAAATTGAATCAATTAAATTTGAAAAATGTATGATTATCATCTATAGACATTTTGATAGGCTCGTTTCAAAGCAACTATTGGGTAATTAATCAAGTCCTGTGGTGTGGTGGGCATAGTAAGCTGCTGGATCGGACGGGAAATTGAATATTATAGGTTTTAAATTATATTTGTCGTGGATACGATTTACTTTACTATGGGGCTTTTTAAAAAATTTATCCTCCGAGGGAGTGATAAGTTTTTGATCGTGATCGTATCAACATATTATTTTTACGTCTCGTCTTTGACTCATCAATGCAGAGCAGTTCAAATTGAACTGCTTAGTGCTAAATTCGGCAGTTCAATTTGAACCGCTAAGCAGACGTAAAGTTTCTGCTATTTATGTTACAGAACACTTTTGAGTGCAATGTCTTTTCTGACGTGCCGAACGAAAACGTGTTTTCGACTATTTCTGGCCGATTCAGGTTTGGTCATTTAGGGGTTAGCCAAATTTTGTGCTAGGGCACATAGCCGTTTTTAACATAATTTTTGCTACATGCCACCGGAAATATGATCATAAATTTATGATAACATTTTCAGTTGTATGACATAATTACAAATAATTCAAAAGTAAAATTTCTTGAAATGTTTGGTACCAATGAAAAAAACTTATGACGCCTTCCTCGTATCTGGTTAGGTATAAAATGTTAACACTTGATAGTGGACAGCGAAAAGTGGACAACGAAAAGTGGACAACGATAGAGAACATTATACAAAATCAGCCTTTCTAATAGCTTCAAATGTTATCTAAAGAACTATAAAGATTTCTTCTTTGCAAAACGGAGATAAAAACCATTAGTTTAGTGCAAATATAGAATAATTTGATTGTCTTTGTGCACTTTCCGCAGTACAAAATTCGCACCAAACGAGTGCAAATAAAGACAGCATTTGACTGCTTCGCGTTTGAGAAAAATGCTCCGAACAGTGTTTAATATTGTAAAAATTCTCACAATTTGGCCCTTCTGAATACCAGAAAATCCCGTACAACTTTTTTTTTCTTTCACTGAAATACGTAAATCCGAAATGAAGTAACCGACATCAAAATTCTGTATGTTGCTTGTCTTTTTACTCCCATTCGAACCGTGCTATTTATTTATGTGGTAGACAGAGCTAATAAAAGTGATTTCCATTGACACAAAATAGACGAAAATGACAAGAAATCAATGTCACTCCCAACTTCGCTTGCAAACTAGAAGAACGGAATCCATGTCCAGTCAATGACATAAAAACGGAACAGTAGTTTCTAAATTGTGTTCTTTCTTTCATTTGTCCTTTCAGTCATTTGCTGTTTTCAGTGAAAATCCCATAGAATGCAGTGTCGGTATTCAACCGAAGCTTTGAGAATTGAAAATGACAGAAAAAGGTTGCACAATAACCTTTCCCGGTGGTGCTCGAATTTGTAGTAGTTTTGGTTTCCAAAGAGGTTTTGGAGTGAAATTACTTCGATTTGTCATATTTCAGTCACTCTTTACAGCCAAGCGCCACAGATTTTCAATACATCGATGAAAGAATGATAATTGAAATTCTGCTGATGCTTTCTGCCAAGGGTGCGAAAATTTGACATTTTTTTAAATTGTCGCCAAGCATAAGACAGTCACTGCAAACGATACGCGCAGCTGCTACGTTCATCAGTATGACGCAACACGCAATGACACGAGAGCTTGGCGCAATCATGAGAGCCACGACACACGACAGCAATATTGAGAGCAGTTAATTTTGTCGCACTCTCTCACAGTAGTCAAAGCCACAGCGTTCGCTTTATGGTAGTGTACGTACATACTGGATAAGTAGCTACTATGTTTATTTTCGGTCACGGGTTTCGAGAATGTCACGAGCTCAAAATGTCATGACATTTTCATTCATAGTGTGATTTTCATTACCGGTTCAATTTCAGTTTTGAAAAAATTCAATCACAAAGCTTGTTCATGCAGATCGGTGACTGCTGTCATTTGTGCGATTTGACTGTCTGCTGTTTCGTGTTATTCTCCAGTACCGTTCGCAACCCTGCTCCCTCCAGACGCTAGTTTGGTTTCGCATTGTCATAGAGGAAAGAGCGACGTTGGCAATTATACTCTCTCATTTTTTCAATGAGAAACGAAAATGCTTCGTCTCTCTTCGTTTGTTCTGGTGTCGGTCATTTACGAATAAGACAGTAAAATATTGAAAATGAGGTTATTGGAATTATCACTGTTTTTAAAGCAATATGCCTTTTATAATAAAAATCCTAAAATTTTAAGTAATCCACCTAGTGGTGTAATGTAGACTAAAATTTCCACATGCATCCATTGAAATTCCGGAATGGAAAGTCAGATCTTGAACAAGCTCAATAGCGTTCGTAGTTTGTAAGACTTTTCATTTGAATCTAATATCGTTTTCGCTTGAGAAACTGAAACTGACCCAGGGTAGTTTCATCAAACAAACACTTTTCACGAAACTGTGTTGATTTCGCACTTAGCAACGGGGGTTTGAGTAAAACTGATTTAAAAACCAGGTTCGAAACTGACTCGATTTTCAGTTCAACAACGTTGAAACTAGGTTCAAAACTGGCTTCAAACAAACGGTTTGACAGCAGTTAGAGTGGAAACTGGGTTAGGTTTGGCATCGAGCGAAAACGACATAAGTTTGTAAAAATCAGTTCACCTCTGAGAGAATTGAGAGCATATCCTTGTCCAATGATCACCCTTGAATCTCCGTATAGCATTTATTATTTAATCAATAAAACAGATCAGGGATGCCAGGTGCACAGATTAATCTGTGTTTCACAGATTTCTGAAAATGATCAAATAAATCACAGATTTTTGAAATCGAGCACAGTACAGAGCAGTTGAGGAAAAAAGTACAGAGCGGTTGGTAGTGAGACCTTTTTTTTTGCTCACCAAATTGATTTTGATCTTCTATTTATTATACACAAAAAAAAAACACAGACAGATTTTTGGCTTGATCACAGATTTTTGAAAAAATGACCTGGCATTATAGCCTCTAAATATCGAAATATCATTTGTAGTACCGTCTACCTATTTTAGGGGGGTAGGGTCTAAATGATGAAAAAAATCATCATTTGTGCGATTTTTTTTCAGAATTATTGTTCAACTAAATAAATTTCAATGTTTTGCATGATAAAAAGCATCATTCGAACGGAAATTTGTAATTTTTTCGTGGAAAAAATTTAGAAATAAGTCGGTGAAGAGGTATTCTTGAGGACGCTTCTTAAAAATCATGATTTGCGGTGTCCACTGTACCTCACCGCAGACTAATCTGAAGCGAACAAACTAAAGCAGCATAGTTCGAGTAGATGTTTTTCTAGACCCCAACGTTTCTGTTTGAATTTTTTTTTATATTTTTTAAATTTTTGGTGGTTGTGTGTGCAAAATTTAAACAAAATTGGAGCAGTAGTTTTTGAATGATGATGGACACGGATTTTCAAAACCTGTTTTCGAGAAAAACGCATTTAAAGTGTTTTGTCTATAAAATCAATGGAAACAATTTGTTACTCAAAGGAGCCCGTAGGGACTAATAATGAGATTATTTATAACTAAACAAGTAGTCTTACTCATAAGAAATATTCTGCAATATCTTCAGCTGTTGAACTACATTAAGATGAGATAATAAATAACACTGAAGCGGTATAAATACATTTCTGCAATACGACGGCAAACCAAAATGTTATCTGATTTAAAAACTAAATAATTATGTTTTGTTTTGAATGAGCAACAAAATACAAACCAATTCGCACACCGTCGATACCATTTTGATGACCAAATATCTTAGGCAAGACGTGAGATAGGAACTTGTGAGCTTTAAATTATTATTATCAATATGGGGCAACGGCTCCCTGTTTCATCTCATTTGTAAGGACGTTGCCTCAAAAACCCGATTTAGCCACTAAAAACACTATACTATAGTAAAAATATGAAAATATCAGTTCGATAGCCGATGAAACACACACACTTACCAGCATTATGTAGACATACATAGAAATGAAACCAGTGCTACTAGATTTGCCACAATGGTTTTTTAGTATTTAACACGCTCTTTCTGGTAATATTCGAAACCGAAAAAGTTTTATTGATATATAAATATCAATAATATAATTAAACTAATGTCACGGATACAAAAAAATACTTGTTGATGACAATGTGATGAAGAAAAATAAATCTGTTTTATAACATTATAAGAAAACTAAGCCTTGCGATACTAAATGAGATGAGAACAAAGCGGAATCAAGTGAATTAAGTGAAAAATTTTCATCTCATATTTTTGAAGACTTTTAATGCTTATTGTGGTAATTTTAGAAGATTTCAATCGTGTATTAAACAGGTGAAAAGTGAACATTACTATTTATGAAGCCATCCAACATTCATCAGTGGTGTAATTATGTGAAATAGTGATGATGTTTTGAATCGAATCGATTAGTAAATATTCAGAAATGTGACGAACTGTAAAACTTGAGACGAAATTGGTTCCTAAATTAAAAAGTGAGTATATTTTAGATGGAAAAAACGATCACTAAAGGATTTAAAATCAGTTTTTTTCAGCGGTAAAACTTGACAATAGCCGAAACCAATGACGCGCAATTCTGATCAACCAAACCAAGCACCGGTAGCAGACATTTGGCGTTCTGGGTTCCTTTAACACGATTGGAAACACGTGCTCATGTGTGCTCAAAGCCGATGAATTCATTTGTGTTTAGAAAAAGTAATAAGTTTTCGTTCTACCGTACACACTATACGAAATTGTGCTTCGTTGGCAAAGGCGGTGATGTTTTCTTTTTCCGTACCAACACGTACCGATGCGAATCGGTTTAGCATCGTCATTTTGTATGACGGTTTGAAAGTTTTGATACTTCTTGCCATATAATTTTGGAACCGGAAGTTGGATCTGGATGAAATCGCACAGTATCTTTTAAGACAATAAGGGCTTCAATTTGAATCAAGATTTATGAAAATCGATTTAACCGTTGCTGAGAAGCGAAAAGCGGGAATTAGTGATCTCAAAGTAAGTTCATATATCCACCAACTGACAAGATCTGCGAACTAGATGAATTTACCAGTAAGTTTGATAACAATCTGCACCTTTCATTTTGCGATGACTTGTGAAAAATACTCATGAATTTGAAAATTTATCGCTTATCGTGATGTAATACCGCAACCGGAAGTCGGACCCGGATTGACTTTTCGAGAACTTTCAAGACTTTTTATTTGCATCTTAATTTGTGAAAATCGGTTGAAAAATTTCTGAGAAAATTTAGTGAGCATGTTTCCATAAATTTGCACATATTACCTTGTAATTCCGGAACCGAGAGTAGGAGAAAGATGAAATTCAATAGCAAGCTATGGAACCATAAAAACTTTGATTTGAATCTAAGTTTGTTAAAACAGGTTCAGTAATATCTGAGAAAAATGAGTGACTGTTTCTTCCATTGTTTCGGTGTATATCACCCTGTAATTCCGGAACCAGAAGTCGGATCGGAATAAAATTCAATAGCAGTCGATGGGACCATAAGATCAGATCAGGGATCAGATCACAAAATAACAATATTGCAGTTTTGTTTCACGCCCTGGTTGTTTCAACTAAAATGTTTTTAACACTAACGAACATATTTCTCTCTAACCATTATAGTTGATTTTGCCATAACCATTCAGGTAAACAAAATAGTTAAATTTGTTCAGTATCTAACGGGAAAAACAGATTGGAAAATGAAAATGCGAATGCAACTATGTAATGAAAACCGCAAAAATGTTATCGCTGAGACGGGAATCGAACCGGTAGCTTGCTCCTAATCGGGGAAATTGTTTTGCCAATTAAACTACCCTGCATATGAAACCACATGAAGAGAAAGCCCAATTGACTAGAAGAACAAAGCATACTTGGCCACCACATCATTCAATTATAGAACCTATATCTATGGAAACACATTCAGCAGAAACCAAACTCACCGCTTCACAAGTCTATCGTCATTATTGCCTTACCGTCAGACACTGATTTGAGATTTTGTTTTTGTTTCTTTCGCTGCCTATGGAATACATTAGCGTCATCATATATTTAGTTTTACATTTAAGATAAATCAAACCTCCAATTGACTTTCAAATTGTTTTAGTTTTGTTAAGATGTAGTGGCGTCTGACGGCAAAGCCGAAGTGAAGATAGACTTTTTGATGTGGTGTGTGTTGTTTTTCTTTTGGATGGAAACACCATTGAGATGGGACTATAATTGAATGCTGTGGCGGCCAAGTAAAGCGAAGCATGCTTGGTTCTTCTAGTTTAGTTTCTTCATACGTGCAGGGTATGGCAAAAACAATTTCCCGGTTAGGAGCTAGCTACGGATTTAAGTCCCGTCTCTGCGGTAACATTTTCGCGATTTTCATTACATATTTGTCATTTTCCAATCTGTCTTCCCCGTTAGATACTGATCAAATTTAGATCTAGCTCAAGACGGCCTTTACGTCTTAACAGGACTAAAACAAATTAGAATTTAAAATAATAAGAATAATTTTTGGAATTGTACCGAAAGGTTTATACCATTCGAATAGAGTAGGAATAACAATAGTCCGGGGTGGCTACCTTGAGGCTGCTTAACATGTAACACGAAACTTGCTTCAAAATTGTGGTTTGCATATTGTCATACAACGAAACGATTTGGACTTCGCACCGTGTGAAAAAAGAAACGGAACTACACCAAAGATTGTCAACATTACATTACTAACTGCATAGAATCCTTAGATAATCATTTATACTACAGCATAGAAACGAACAACAAACCTCTATAAAATATCTAAAACTCCTTTGAATATGGCGATGCTGCGTATTAAACAGTATAAGCATTATCAATATCAGACATTCTACTAATTTGACAAACTCGGGTGACGTTTTTGACATGCATTTATTTATGTAACAGCGTTCTGATATTCGTATCTTATTTATTCACTATTTGAACGAAACTTGTGAGGCAAATAGGAAAAGTTTATTTCAGATCAAATAACTCCATTTTCTACACATTGCAAGAACTGATGTTTTTCTAGAGCTACCCATCGACCCGAAAAAGGCAAACGCTAGAACCTTTCGGTAAATAGAGCTTTTCTTACTGGTTACCGTCCACGTGGGTATGTTCTCGTGACGTAGACAACATGTAAGGTAGGTTACCGTACCCCACACTGCGTATGTGTTTGGCAAACACACTACCTACATATTTGCCTGTGAAAGAAAACAAACTTTTCTTTCCTTGGGAAAACTTCTATTCACAACAGTTTTCTGTACCGATAGAACGTGCAGAGTGTGAGTGGTGACCGAGAACGGAATCGAATTAGGAGGACGATATTGAATATTTAATGAAATTTGTCAGCTTGTTCGTTTACGGTTTCCCCTTTGTGCCGGTTCAGTTTCGCTGCTAGTTCTAAGAGAGATTCAATGATGGCTCAAGGAAAAATAATGTGATTTGACTCGTGCCGGATGTCAACTGCAAGTGCATCCCAAATAGCGGGGTGGCGTAGATGTCAGTCTGGATTGGGAAAGTTTAACCGAATGGTATCAATGGCAAGCGCGATCAATAAAGTTGTCTTCACAATTCAATAGTCGCTCGAATGCAGTGTTTTCATTGTAGTTCGGCTATTGTTTCAATGGAAGAGTAGGGAAAATCAAAATTAATGTTTACTGGAAAATTTTGCAAATTATTCTGTTGCTCTATGCAAATGTAGTTTGTGCGCTTCGTCCAAATTTGTCCAAATGACAAATATTGTTGAAGACGTTAGTGTCTACAAGAATAACTAAACAAACGAATAATTTTATGGCAGCCAGATGTTGCTACCACAAGATGTGTTGCAATTGTGGTTGACTCATTGGAAATTTTATAAGAAACAGAAACGAAAAACCATCGTACCAACAAGATAGCAAACAATCAGTAACAACCACAAATAAAAGCCGTTTGATGTGGAGAAATCATGGAAATGGCATGACGACGACGAAGTTGGTTTTAACCATGGTAGCGATGCTCATGTAACGCTTCGTAACGCCTTCAACTTACAAAAAAGTAACGCTTCGTAACGCCTATAACTTACTAAAATGTAAAGCATGTAACGTTTCTTAACGTCATAACTCACACAAACTAACGCATGTAAAGCTTCGTAACGGCTATAACTTACTAAAAAGAAACGCATGTAACGCCTGATTACCAAAAAGGAACGTATATAACGCTTCGTAACGCATATCACTTACAAAGCAATAACGTTTGTAATGCATCGTAACACCTATAACTTACAGAAAAGTAACGCATGTAACGCTTCCTAACGCCTATAACGTACAAAAAATAACGCTTCGTAACGTCTATAACTTGCAAACGCTTCCCATCTCACGATAATAACGAGTGAAACGCTTCGTCATCTTTTCATATTGGGGACGGGTATGGCGTGATGGGTAAGTCGATGCTTTTCACGGGTACGATTCCCAACCCCGCACATAAGACCAGAAAGTTTTTCTAGCCCGAAGAGGCGAATGACCTTAAGGTTGGAAACTCTATAATCGGAAAAAAATTACATAGTACCTTTATTTAGGCATTGACTCAGAAAGGTCTCAAAAATCTTCGTAACGTTTATAGCTTCAAAAACTAAACTACTATTTTATGTATTTTATGTATTATTATTACAGTCATTACATTTACACGAGTTTCATCCTCCATTTTATGTGGTTTTGACTCTGTTCTATTTTGTAGGGTCTGCCGCTGCGTACATCATCGGCAGTGGAATTTTGGGAGGGGCCAGAGCCCCCTTCGGCCCCCAAGCTAAGATACGTTTTAAACCCAACTACTGTTGTGTTGTGAATTAGGTTCGAAGATCACTTTCGGTTCCGGAGATATACTAGTAAAGATGACGTAACCAACAAAACGCCTTTTTTTCCTTCGCCTGATTTTTGTCGAGATGACTGAGTCGATTCTAACAATTCTAGGCACATTAGAAAGATGGCATTAGATTATTGACCAAGTTCGAAGATCAAATTGCAGATACTTCCGGTTTCGGAGATAAAATCGTATATGTGACGTAAGCGACAAATCGAAACTGTTGTCGAATATGCGATATACGCGCTGAAGCCTGCTTTTGTAAGCTAACCGAATCTATCTTTTGTCAGAAATCAACAAACCCAAAATTATAGCATAGAAACAACCTCACAATACTTCGTTCACTGAAGCATGCTGGATTGTTTGGTACATGCATGAATTAAAAGTTCTTTCATCATTCGTAAATTGAGGTTCTAGTATATGTTTTCTTGAGTCAACGCACTGAATTTTCTGTCTCACACTGTCACTTGGGTTTGGATCGATTTTGCAGTTGCTGACCACGTAGATAGTAGGTATCATTCTATATGGGATCTCCTATTCATTTGAACGTAAAATTTTGAACTGTTAAAAAGCAAGATAAATCGTTTGTTTTTCGATGAACGACGGAGGGAGTGCGAATCACTGACCAAAAAAAAAGGCGACAAACGTGATAAGTCCCGATATTTACTCTACACTTAAATATATCTTGTCATCTGACACTATGCAACTCGGTCTCGTGAGCAATTTGGTGTAAATAATTAATGAAACGGGTTTCCTGCCTCATAGCAATTTGAAGTATCAACATGTAATCCAGATCGGCACTGGACCTACAGTTTGCTGGAAATAGCTTACAATAGTTATCTTGGATCGGTATGACGATTGCAAAGCAGAACAGCCGAGTCAATTGCAATAGCCGAATTCAAGCATTGGACATCTCACTCGTACATAGCAATGCGTATCTCCCACGCAGCTTTGGATAGTTAGGTTTCGCATCAAAGGGAATAATGGTTCACATTTCTGATTGATAATTTCGTTAATACGCTGTCAGTATCTCACCTCACATTCGCTTGAATGTTACATGATGTAATATGCCGAAAGGTTAAATGAAAAACTTACTTCTACATACGAATCACGAATGCTTCGAATAATTGTATGCTTGCCGAGCGAGAGATTTAAGTATGGTGTTTCAGTTGAAGTTGAACATTGATATTTTACAGCTACTATAATCACTATTAAAACGTACTGAAATTCTTTCAATGTTTGTTAGCGTAATTGTAATTAAATTCACTTACTACCACTGAGTAGATTTTGGGTTGCTCTGAAGCATCGAGTTTGAGTAGGACTTACCTGAAAAGAGAAATTGAGAATAAAAAACAATTATTTATAAAAATCAAACACAAATCGATTCGTTTTGGGTTTACTGAAGCTGTTCTGTAGACTAACTTAAACTAATTGGGACAGAGTTATCTATTCCACGTAGTTCTGAACAAAAGACTACCAATATATGAGTCGATCAGTACTTCGCTAAAGCTACATTGCATCATTTGAAACTATTTTGAAGTCAATATTCCAAGCTTTCCAACATCAACACACATTAATGAGTTACTGGATAAAAACACTACCATCTACCGTATTTGTTTTTATTTTGCTTCCGTTCCGAAAATTTCACTACTATAACAGGATATCATCAAAAGCTCGACATATTGCAACGAATCATCGATAAGTCCTTTCCCAACAGTAATATAATTTTTAGAGCTAATCATAATCATCAATTATCGGAGAAAATTAAGTATGCAAGGAGCTAAGAGACATTGTAAAATGTCACGTATCTTCACCCAGCAAATGATAGATGGATAGTTGGGTATATGAAAGACAAGCTAATAATGACAGTTGTCTTATATGACAGCAGATGTGAGAATTGAAATAAAATTATGCTGGTCATGTAAAATGTATACGTACCAATACTTGATTGAAAAGGGTTGCCTTTTGAGACATGTTCCATCATATACACAGTAATTCAATTGGCAGAAGGCTACCACGGATAGAAGATGGTTTGAAGATTAGAGCTTTGGTTCCGAGATGTATGAGATCTCGTTAATTCCTTTTTTTTCAAGGAAAGGCTTTTTCATTACTATACAATTCTTTTGTTGTTACTGTTGCTATTGTTGGGAAAATTGGCTTCTTTTCAGCGTTCTGTTACATTGCAAAGAGTCGAAACGTTTATTCTGTCTGAGCTTTGCTTAGCACATCAAGAGAAAAACTCAAGATTCTTTACTGCCTAATAATAATCTCATATTCGCACAGAAATATTTTTTTACTTATGAGATTCAGTTTTTTTGTGGTTTTTCAAGCAAAGCCTTGATATTACATTCCTGTAGTGGAATTTGACCTTCAATTTCAACAGATGTCGCAGCCAATTAAGAGTGTTCAGAACCATTGCATGGCTGGTCCTACTGACAATACGAATCCTTCCAGGACGGGGCTCGAACATGCGACAACTGGTTTGTTAGACCAGTGAACCGCCAGCCCGGGACACTGTCTTTCACGATACGGAAAAGGAAAACAATTGGACCAGTTCGCGGTTGCAATAGCAGAGCATGAGCAAATTCGTGTATAATGCAAAATGGTGAGATTCTTTCTGTCTAAGGAAAGAGTGACAGATTTTATTTTATCGATTGCTGGCATGAAATTTTCGACGAGTTAATAGAAAAAGTGATTTTTACTGGTATCTTTTTGGCAACAGTGTTTTTGACAGATCACGCGTGATTCGTGTCTTGTGTCATTGTCAAACTTGTTCAGTTTGGTCTATACTTTTAACATGATCGACTTTTAACATGATCGACTTACAACTTGATGAATGGGCGCTGGAAAAGTTTGAGGAAGATCTACTTTTTTATCGAAAAATTGCGTTCAGCGACGAAGCTCATTTCTGGTCGACTGGATACGTCAACAAGCAAAATTGTCGCATCTGGAGTCAAAACCAACTAGAATCATTGCAAAGCCACTGTATGGTGTGGATTATAGAAAGGTGACATCATCAGGACGTACTTCTTCAAAGGCTACGATGGACAGAACGTCGCTTCCATGTGATGATCGACGATCTTTTTACTTAAGATGGAAGAATTGTTCATGTCTGAGATGTGGTATCCACAAGACGGTGCCACATCCCACACGGCACGCGAAACAGTTTATCCCTCGCCGCCTCGCCCCATCAATTGGCCGCCTAGATCGCGTGATTCAACGCCTTTGCGCGATTTCGTGTGGGTTCATGTTAAGGCTCATGTCTACAAGAATAAACCAGCAATGAATTACGCACTGGAAGCCAATATTGAAGCATTTATTCGTAAAATACCGGCCATGAAGAGAGTGTGCCAAAATTTGACATGGGCTATCTAAAGCGGTGCCGTGGCACGTGGCATTTGCACGAAATCATCGTCAAATATTAAATTTCATTGATCGTTCAATCGATTCCAATCAAGATTTCATCCATTTTATCAAATTTTTTTTAAATCAAATCCTATACCTCTGAAAAAATCACTCTTATCTTGGCTCACTAGTGTCAAATGATGACGCAAGATAACACTGCTGTACAAGTAAACAAACATGCTGGCATCTGAAGGTTCATAAATATAGCAGAAAATGGTGGAACTTTTGGCAACAAAAACAACAAAAACTTTAGGGGACAGGTATAGCGTGATGGGTTAATCGATGCCTTTCCTGCAACAAACCAGGGTTCGATTCTCAACCCCGCTCATAGGGTCAGAAAGTTTTTCTAGCCCGAAGTAGCAAATGACAATAAGGTTAAAACCTCTAGAAATGAAACAGAAATCAATGACTATAACGACACCGATGCGATGATGAAGCAGTGGAGGATAATACGAGTTACGAACAAAGTGCCCCTCAGTCCTTGTTGAATGTAAAGGGAAGCTCCTTTCCCCCAAGAAAAAAAAGTCACAACAAGATCCGATAAAAAAATTGTTCAATAAAAAACAAGGCTCAATCGGCCACGTAAGACTTGTACACGAACATGCCTGAATAAAATAAAAATAATTTAATCATCCGATTCTCTGATATGTCAGAAAGTAAGTTATTTATTAAAAAAGTAAAAAATAAAAAAGATTTGATGGGATTTCATCACACACAGCGATGAATGGAGCGCTGTCCGTGCGCCACCTGCACCCTGGGACGCATAGCCATACGCTACAACTTCAGGCACTCAAGCAATAGTTTCGGACAAATATTCCATTCCGGTGTTATAACTAGAGCTGTGCGCCGCCGCGCCACGCCGCCGCCGCCGATAATTTCGACACGCCGCCACTTTAAAAAAAATGATCAGCGCGCCGGTTATCACATTTCAATCATGCCGCCGATTATATTACATCAGCCGAAAAATTGATTTTATCAATGCGAAAAATTGTTTACAGTTTTCATGAAAATTCATTGAAAATTACAGTACAGTCACTAAAGCATTTTCCGCCTACTTATACTGAAAATCAGTACTACCGATGTCAACCGAAACCAATGTCATTTGATTCAAAGTCTATTTTCTATCTTTATTTAAAAGGTTTTGCGCTATTGGCACATTATCGCAAAACTGAATTACCGGTCGCGACATCTGAAAAATGGAACCAAGGAAAGGATTTTCGTTTATTCAAGAGTAAAATTAGATATCAGCAATAAAAGTAAACTCAGAGTAGAAAAAAAAATAATGTTAGGTTTTTTCGGAATAACATTTTTTTAGAAACCAGTGTAGTGTTGATTTCTCGGGTACTAGAATGTTTAGCGATCGAGTACCATTTATTTTGGATACTTTATTTGTTATTTCCGGGCATTTGGAAAATGGTATTGAACAAAGTTTCATGTTCCATTCTAAATAAACGTTAGTTTTCGCACAATAAATTAAGATCAACGGTACCAACTCAAAGTAAAAATATTTTTTTCTACTTCTACTATGATTTTTCAAATGAATTTACCCGTTTTTATAAGAAATCGTTACAAATGTAAAGTAATTAAAATTTGATTATGATATCTGAATGAATTTGAGCGCCAAATCAATTTTATGTTATTTACATACGTACGCAAAAGATATACTTATTTTTTTCACTCATTACCCTTCAATTTAAAAAGGAGCCTCAGCAGTCTTACCTAAAAACGCGTTTATAATTCAATTTAGTCTATGCTCTATGTCAAGGATGAATGCTTGTTCATTTTTGACGTCACGATAAAAAACACAATTTGGTTTTATACGAAATTAAAATAACCTCATAAAATAAGCTGGTAATCATCGATTACCAACTGCCAAATATTTGTTTGCATGTTAATTCCATTCTGTTTCATAAGATTTTTATGTCATTCCACTGCATTCCAGGATGATCAAACCACCGAAAGGTGTCAAAGATTAACTTTATTTGTCAATAGTTCATCAGTAGTGCCATCGTGTAAAAATTAATGATCAGAAATTGTAATACCCAGTTGAAACACAACTCAGTTTTGAGTAGTTTGTATTTACCATGCTAAGTAGTTGTGGATGAGTGTGTACATATTTTCTTTCGAAAGTTAATCGCTGTAAACTTTAATTACGCAATGCCGTTAATTTTAAATTTAAACGAAGTTCCTATTATGGATCTTGCCTTGTGTAAGAAAATCAAGTAACGCATGGAATTATTTCGGAAAACTTCAGCACATAAAGAATGAAAATTTGATTATATTGTTACTGATAAAGTGTTTTGCTCATTGTGTTTTGCGGAAGCAAAAAAATCATGTTCTAAGGAAAATACTACGGAGCTCTGCGATGATAATTCTAACCTGAAAACTGTTTCAACTACTTTGGACCGATTTGGGAAGTAAGTTTACCATGCACTTTGGTTTTGTCGTGATTCACAACCATTTAGTGCCATTGGTGATGAAGGGATGCTGGATTTTATGCGAGTAAGATGCATTTATTTATTAAATTATTCAATATTTCTGTTGAATATACACGAAAATAATGAATTTCAGAAATGGGGCATAGTTGGCGTCGATGAAACTCTTCCAAATCGAACCACGATATCAAGAGATGCGCTGGACGATGTCACCTTGCGCACAAAAGTTATGTCGGAACGGAAAACTGGAGAGAATATTCGTAATGAAATTATAGCTGTGCGTCAAGATTTCGGACTGCGAAACAAAACATTGTGTGCTGTTACTGGAGCTAATGTCAGATTAGCATGCAGATTGGCTGGCGTAGAGAATCATCATTGCTTGGGCCATGGATTACACAATCTTGTAATGAGTGACGGTCTTGAGCAAAGTTCTACGAAGTTGCTTGTAGCTGCATTAGTTGATCCCCGATTCAATAATCTATCGTGTATTGGCAATGAGTTGAAAGCTCACGGAATAACTAAAATTGAGTTTCTTGTAAAATATATAAACGATAATATAAGACTTCAAGAAATCAACTCCCATGAAACAACTGTTGACATGAAGGCTCAGGATACCACTACAAAATCAATTATTGGATTAGCTTTGAAGCATTCAGACACAACAGACAACGCAACTTCAGCGATTGAACAGGAAGTCACAGGCTACATATCTACGTCTCATCCAAATCAAGTTGAAAATTCCGATATTCTTCTATTTTGGGAGCAACGTCAAACTCAGTTCGCCTTAGTAGCAACTACAGCAATGAAAATTATGTGTATTCCTGCTACTAGTACTCCAAGCGAGAGAGTATTCAATATTGCTGGGCTAACCGTTTCAGCGAAACGATCAAGTATCAACCCGAAACGAGTTGATAAAATGATTTTTATACATGATAATTATCAACTATGTAAAAAGCGATTTGAAAAATAGTTCCGAATGAAACTTCATATTTCTTGCTCATAATAAAAAAAACCCTTTGTATTTATTTTCATCTCAATTTCTCGTCTAATTCGATGCATTCGAAACAATTTACGATCTCTATTCACTACGTTGGCTTTAATGGATCACATAAACATTAGGATCGTTGATTGTAGGTCGACAAAACAGTAAGATAGGGAAATTGTCCTGTGTGAATCAATATTAAAATTAATAATATGTTTATAATTGATTACGCCGAATCGCGCCGCCTCCGCCGCCGATATTTTCAGGAAATGGCGTCACGCCGATTCGACGCCGCCGCTGGTCAAAAAGACGCTTTAGCCGCCGATGTTGACAATTTTGATCGGCGCACAGCTCTAGTTATAACTAGCTATATACAGATGAGAAAATATCAACACAATGAAACACATTGAGTGAGAAACCGTCGTGGGCAGAATGTGACAACTTCTCGTAACTTTACTTTTACCGGTTCGGCTAGTAAATGGCAAACGACCATTGCCTTTATTTTCTGACATATCAGAGACTCGGATGATTCGTATCGCTAAAATGCCTAAGTTCGACTCCTCTGGTAGAAGGTAAAAGTTTAGATACGAGAAGCCTTCTGCTTACTGAAATGACCCTTGTCACGCCTCACTTTTCCGCACTTTATCTTCACATCCTTGCTCTTCCTTGAGTACTATGGCTCTATAATTTCATATTCTTTCCTCTCATATAATCTCTAGCTGGTTTGATATCGTTAAAAACCGTAAAAAGTAAAAATTACTGACTGACCAGAAGTCATAAATAAAAAAGTAAAAAAGAAATAATGTACCTAAATTAAGATACTAGAAGATTAAAACTGGTTTCTAAAACAAAGCTACACGGATTAAAATCCATTACCGGTACCATGATATCTATTTTCAATGATATTATGATTGAAATGATTTAAATCATGAAAATTTTTATGAGATTTGCTCACAAAATCATCCGTTAATAGGCATGGTCTCATGAGGAGTAATGTTTCTTGATTTCCATGATTTTTTTTTATCATGGTACCGGCAAAGGATTTGTATCCATGTACATTTTCATATATTTATTTATGTATTTAGCAACCACAATGGTCTAGGTTTATTTGTTTTGTAACTTTTGTGGTGATAATCGTTCAGTTGTTGCATTGAAATGCAAAAACCAACAATCGCATTTTTTTTACTATTGCTCTTTGATATGGCAGTTGTTTATTTGACGTTCAACACTTCAAAACGACTGCACTCTCGAGAATGAATACCAACCCGAAAATGTCGCCTTTCAACTATTTTTGAGTGTTTTAAATATGCACAAAAACATAAATGAAATGCTACCATGTTTGAATGTGTTTTCCTCTCGAAATGAGTTTCGCGATGCAATGGTACCAGTAACTATTGGGACAGCTGTTGTTTGTGAAAGTTTATGTCTCGGAAATAAATTTTTTCAATTAACATAATTCCAGTATATAGAACGGAAGTAACTCAGCGTCTGAGTGAGGCATGCTGTGTATATAATGTATGCCTAATGTAATTCATGCCTGTACATATGACGCGGCATATTTTTCCAGTTGCAAACACTTTATGCCACACTGTGCTAAACCACGTGCATACAATCCACACGCACATGCATAAATTGCGAGTTATCCTCGTCTCAATCCAACATTTCCTTGTACCCACCCTACTCCTCCGGGTTGGTTCTATCGTATCCGCGATTTATGTGTCTAACGAGACTGAGCTTTCCGTAGACCGTACGGAACTTCGACTTCCAGAGGGAACTTCTCCCATCCCGGGTGAAATATTTCGAATACCAGATCGATGTACCACTTGGATGCCCTTCTGGCTACAAATTCATTATTAATCTAAACGGCCGCTGCCGTCGCTGTGGTTCCCGAGGCTGTCTGTTTCGCGCGCTCCGTCTCTCTCTCTCTCGCTTGCTCTCGGTCGCATTCGACGTGTCCTTGGGCGCAGTAGAACAGGCAGCAATCCGAGACCTCAGCTTTGCTGTGTTCCATGATGTGGATCTTATCTTTTATGCATGTTTATAGTGCTTTGATATGAATAAATGTATGCCTGTATTTTTTTTTCTACAGCGGCTATTGCTCACAAGCGAAATGCAAACAGTCAATCGCACCAAGCTACACACAGACATACATACACAATCGCGGCCATCCGTGAGTTGAGCGTTGCATTCTAAATACCATTCACAAAAAGACCTAATCTTTGGTGAAGTCGATGAGAATGGTGGTGGAAAAAAATGTTCAAATTTTTATGCATTCGTTCATTCGTGCCGAAACGGTTTGAAGCAGTTCTTGAGCCATTGAGTAGAGGCCTCCGGGATAGTCACAATTGACCGATCTCCACCGACAAACTCTGATCGATTGTTGCAGTTCGGAGAAGTTTGATTCAGTGTAGTCCAATCAACCACATCAGATAAAGTTGAGATATTACAGAACTAATACGGTTTTGAGATTTACCGAAAACTAATAAGCTTCGAGCGATTTGGAATATATTACAAAAGTTGAGATTTTTTTTTCGACCGAAACATTGATGCTACATCTAATATCGAGTAAAAGTAAAATTGAGTCTGTCTGTCGGGCGGTCGGTCGATGATTGCAACCGCAAGTCAATATATGCGATAGAAGATGGAAGATGGGAAACAAACAGAGAAGAGAGAGAGAGAGAGAGAGAGAGAGAGAGAAAAAAAAACACATGTCACAAAAATATGCATATTTCAATTTTCTGCACCATCTGATATGACTTCCAGCGGCACAACTTCCTCGGAATCCAACTAACTTCTGTGTAGGAAATAACCAAGCATGCTCCGAATCGGTTGCGGGTCAAACTATCGTCGGCTAGCTCCATATATCGTATCCGTTTGCCGGGAAGATAAAATACGTGGCTAAATCGGCGAAACAGATGTTCCGGGTTCGGCTCAAAGATTTTCTCCATGCTCGTAGCAGGAGAAGCAGGAGCGAGTGTGGCCCACACCCAATGCAATGATGAGAATATCGCATACATACTTTTTTTCCTCGTCCCATTTCTTTGCATGCCGAACGGTCGCGTTCGGCCGATAGGTTTGGAATCTTTGGACGATGTGCTTCGAGTTCATAGCGTCGAAATATCGACTGACAGGTGCAGTGGCGTAGGATCGCGGTCCGACGGTTGCGGTTGTGTCCGCTAGATCGAACCAGCGCAAATGGATGGAAAATTACATTAGTCCGGGCAGTTTTTCATCGAAAATGTGAATATGATGGGATACGTGGTGACTTTGCTTACATTTGTATGTAAAGTTAGTAAGAGTTGCCGACCCTGTTTCAAGCATTGGAATTAATCCCTGTGAAATGGATAGGATTTTTGGGTATCACAAATATTTGAATGGAGAAACAGGCTGCTGGAACGATGGTTTAAAGATAAAACTTTTTGAAACTGGTTCGAACAAAGGAAAGGCAGCATGTTGCAATATTTCAAGCATTCCGAAGGGTTCAGACAATACGATTGGAATTGTTTCTGCTTGTTTTGCAATGTGTTTGAAACTGTTCCGGAATATTATGTTAGGGGCCGTTCATAAATCACGTAGACCAAAACGTAGGTTCTTGGATTTCGCTCAGAGACAAACATGCATATGTTCATTCTCGACAAGACCACTTGACTAGACGTAGCAAAAAGTTCGTTCGCAAGAAAATAATAAATAAAAATACGCGAAGTTAAATAGGCATGAAACCATTAACTATAAATTTTCTCTGGGTAGCCTGCTGCATAGAGATTGAAAGTTAAAAACCTGTTTCAATAAACCTAGCGGTGCTATAATGCCATTATCATTTAACTAATCATTTAGGGGTTAGCCTATGTTTGTGCAAAACCGTTTTGATGTGGAACGCATCTCTATTTTCTATATAAGAATGCAAATTAGAAACTCAAGGAAAAATACATGTAGAAACGTGGTCAGGTTTTAAACACTCACAAGTCAGTATATTTTGTATCAATTATTAATATTATTTCATCATTTGATTGGAAATATTTCTAAGATTCGATTTGAATATATTAAGCCACGTATTTTCAATCATAAATGATTGAAATTTTGATTAGTAGCTAGCAGTGTCTTATTTTGTCTGCTAAAAATCTCCTGAGAAATTGACAACTACCCTAGGGCAAATTTTGAGTGCTTAAGATTATTTTCTAATTTATTCAAGATGAACTCGATTGATAATGAGAAAAAGTTTATCGCTTCAACTGAAATCGCAGAATGGTAGAGAAACTTAACGCTATAAAAATAACTGCTTGCATACAAAATTTGAAAACAAGCTTGGCGAAGAGAAGCTTCAATATCAAAGTCGTATCGCAGGTATGTACAAAGCTATAATTGCATACATTTGGGATATTGGTGTAATTTCGTCGGCTATAAAAAAAACAATGTTCGGTGTTGGTTCCTAATCAAGATCAATCTAGGCAGACTCTCGTGCAATTGCGGATTCAAAAGTGTGACGATTGATTGAACTGTTTGATTGTAGATCATTAGAAATTTTGATTGCCTTGTTTCACATCAAAGGCTCGAACAACCCCATGGGGTTGATCCTTGTAGTTTTTACTTTTCTTTACGTTTCGTCTTAGACTCGTCAGTGCTGAGTAGTTCAAATTGAACTGCTTATTGCAAACTTAAACAGTTCAACTTGAACCGCTAAGCAGACGTAAAGTTAATACTACTTGCAAAACACTTATTCATTTGGTACCGAGATACCACGTCTTTCCTGACGTGCCGAACGAAAACGTTGTTTTCGGCATATACTGGCCGATTCAGGTATGGTCGTTTAGGGGTTAGCCTATATTTGTGCTTACCACACCTTTGTCACCATACCTGAATCGGCCAGTATATGCCGAAAACAACGTTTTCGTTCGGCACGTCAGGAAAGACGTGGTACTTCGGTAAAAAATGAATAAGTGTTTAGCAAATAAAGACTGTCCCAGAATGTATGGACGCAACCAAAAACCGCTGCTTTTTCGCAATGGTTCAGAATCTGTCAATTTTTATGGCTGCGTCCTGTTGTTTACACTCTTCTCTAACCACTTGTGCAGTTATTTATTCGTTTTCATTAGTTTGTTTCGAAATGCGTGGACTTTCAGCAGAACAACGTTGTACAATTGTGTACAAATGGTGCACAGAACGCGGACTGTCACTGAGAAAGCTAGCAAAAATGGAAGGAGTAAGTGAAAAAGCCGTGCGAAATGCAATCAGGAAGTTCGGTGAGGATAATACTTTTGAGGATAAACCGAAAACGGGTCGAAAAAAAGGTCCTGCTAACCCCCAGTTGGATAAACGTATACTGAAGGCGTTCGAGCAAAAGAAGGAGGTTTCAGTTCGGGATGTGGCCAAAAACTTGGGCACTTCGAAGTCAAATGTTCTTCGTGCTAAAGAACGTTTGAATCTTCGAATCAATAAGAAGCTGGAACAACCAAAACGTCATCCGAAACCAAGGGTTCGAAAGCTGTACAATACGATTCTTGCTGGAAATTTGAACTGCACAATCATGGACGACTTGCTTGCCGGGACCACAATATTATACGGTGCGAGAAGGGCAAGTGTTAAACCAGTCCGAGACGTCGATTGAAGTCGAAAAATTTGGTAAGAAAACTATGGTCTGGCAAGCAATTTGTAGCTGTGGTAAGATTTCGAAACCCTTCATCACCACTGCTTCAATGAACAGCGAAATATACATCAAGGAATGTTTACAAAAACGACTTCTACCCATGATTCGAAGCCACAAGGATCCTGTTGTCTTATGGCCAGATCTTACTTCTTGCCACTACTCGAAATCAACGGTAGAGTATACTACCAAAAATGTCACTTTCGTCCCAAAAGACATGAATCAACCAAATTGCCCACAACTTCGGCCAATTGAGGAATTTTGGGCATTAACGAAGGCACATCTTAGGAAACAGTGTCAAAACTTGTCGCCAAGAAGTCTGTAAGGAATTTAATGAGGAACGTTCGCAAGAAGGTGCGCCAGCTAGTCTAAAATAGCCAAGTAGCAAATGTTGAGAACAACATTCTGTTCTTGTAGTCTAATATTATCAGTATATCGAATAAAATTTGAATATCTAACACTTGTGAATTATTTACAGCGAAATCAAAGTGCGTCCATACTTTCTGGGACAGTCTTTAGTTCAGTTTTTAACAGTTTTGACCCTAGTTAATAGGAGTTCTTCGTTTTTGACATCCTCGCTCAAAATGACGGTATCAAATTTTAAACACATCTCACCCTGAAGTTCCGGAGCCGAAAGTGAAATCCGGACAAAGGTCAAAAGCAGTCTATTTTTTTAGACCCATTTATTTGAAACTCAGCTGTTTCTGAGAAAATGAAGAGTTCCGTTGTTGAGCTTTCGACCACTATAAATTGAAACAGTTTTGAACCAAATTTATAAGAACTTTTACGTTTTGACTTTCTCATGTAGAAATCACTGTGAAAACCGACTTTTTAACCAAGGCCCGGATGGCCGATTGTCATATACCATTCGACTCAGATCGATGAACTAAGCAAATGTATGTGTGTGTGTGCAATGAAAATGTGATACGAATTGGTTGGACCGATTTTCGCAAAATCAGATTTAAATGAAAGACCTCTTGGTCTCATAGGTTGTTATTGAATTTTACCCGGATCGAGCTTCCGGTTCAAAAATAACGGTAGCGATAACGGGTAAAATGTGCTAAAAGATGAAAAAAAGTGCACTCAATTTTCTCAGAGACCGCTCAACCGATTCTCTTCAACTTAGATTCAATTAAGTTTCATCAGGACCCGACTTCCAGTTCGGGAGTTAAGGGGTACAATGTGAAAAATGAACTAAAAAAATGTACTCGATTTTCTCAGAGATCGCTCATCCAATTTTCACAAGCTTCAAATGAAAGGTTTTACAAGCCTATATATCACTATCAATTTTCATTCATACGACTTCCGGTCCCGGAACTACAGGCTTATAAATATAAAAATTTTAATTTCAGGAGCGTGTTTTTATACATGACACGGAAAAGTCTGACCAAATACATTTAAATAGCCGTATGAATTTTTTTTTATGTAAAAGATATTTTTATTCAGGCCTATTTGCGAACAAGCTTTACGTGGCCGATTGAGCCGATTTTTCAAATAATTTTTTTTTTTGAGTTGGATCTCGTTGTCACCCTTTTTTCTAGGGAGAGAAGAGCTTCCATTTCCCTCCTGCGAGGGTTGAGGGGCACTTCGTTCGTGGTTGGTCTCGTCATCCATTGCCGCATCGATGGTACTGTTGTCGATTTCCGTCTTCTTTTCGTTGCTAGTGGCTGTAGATGCACCTTGTTGTACATTGGTTGCAATTGCTGGTTGGTTGGAGGGTAAGTTGTTAACTGCAGCTGGTGTACTTTGTTCTATAGGGGATGATAATGGATTCGTTGAAGGGGATGCTTCATTGTTGTTGGTGGCTGTCACAGGTGTACTGGGGTTGCTTGGGGTTGGTGTGAAGGAAGCACCGTTGTTCTTTGGTGTAGTTGTCTCCTTGTCCAGTTTATCACATGGCTTACCGTAGTGAACAGCTTTTTGGCAATATTGACATGTGACCATCTGATTGTCATAGGTAACAAGTGATTTGCACGGGATTCTTGTATCTTGACCGAAAATCACATAAGAAGGTATATCCTTCTTGAAGTGTATGCGTAGTAAACGTACGCCATTTAGAATACCGGAGGAAAAAATTCTTCCACTTTTCTTTTTTGATAGAGAGAATCTCTCCGTATTGAGACATAGTTTTGCGAATATATGAATCGGTGACGCTTGAGGAAAGATCATGCACACGCATTTCTATAGCACTATCTTCCATATATACTGGAATGTTGTACTTAATGTTCTCGTGCTCCACATAGTGCACATTGTTATTGTCTTTTGCGAATTGAATTGCGTCCAACTGTTTATAAAACTGGATGTAAACAACATTATTCGTCTTATTGCATTGAAGTAAATGCACACGTTTAATGTCAAGATGCATTTGCTCCTTAAGCAAACCTTCAAGTTTTCGTATCGAAGGTCGAATTTTGCACTGCCTGAAGTCAACAACAATTGTATTCTTTCGTGTCGGCGGTAGCTTTTGTTCGGTTGGTTCACTCATTTCGAGGTCGTTCTATTGTTCACTACACAATACTGTACTTGGTCTCTTCTGTCCCGAACGTAAGCGGTTTTGTTTTGTCCACTGACTTGGATGAGATGTGAAAGCGAACAGAAATAGCCGTATAATTGTCCAAATATGAAGATATATTTAGTTTATGACCAAATATCTTAACTTTAAGTATACCGAATCATCGTTCTTGGTTCCGAAAGTATCCAATTCCAACTCCAATTCTCAGAAACTCGCAAGATTGTGAGATTGAAAAAGTGCATATTGTTTGATATGTTTCACAGTAGCCATGTTTGTTAAGCGAATATGAAACTGCTCAAAAGAACATATTGTCAGTTTAAAATATCGATTCGGCTACCCAGAGCATTCGCAGATTGAAGAAACATCCAACTCAACTATCAAGACGCAGCGTTTGTCCAGAGCAGGAGTCAGGAACCTTTTGAGTCGGAAGAGCCAAAAACGCTATTTATAAAATTTCAAATTTTTAAAGAGCTACACAATATTTTCTTAGCAAACAATGAATATTACCTGAATAAACTTGAACTTGAATAAGTTTTTTAGCAAAAAAAAAATTTTTTTAAATTGAAAATAAAGTAATTTAAATTCTTTAAAATAATAGACATTTCTTCAAAGCAAACCAATTCTCCATGGGTTGGGTTTTCCGTCCTAACAGTTTTATTGCGTTTTCGCTTGCAGCATTATCAATCCGAGTTCTGAGTGCAACTTCTGTCGAATGTATAATGACACAAATCTTCAAATAACCTGGGGAATGTACCACTTGAGCCAATGTGTTCTTATTCAACTTGGGGCTGGAGCTGGGTTTGTTTCAGTTATCTTTAAGTGAAAACTGATATTTTATTCGGCTTATTAAATTTAAACATTTAGGGGTTTTTTTGTTTTGTGCAAAAAAGCACATATTTTGTTTCAACTTTCTTTGCGTTTCGCCTTCGGCTCGTCAGTGCTTAAAGCAGTTCAAATTGAACTGCCATCTCGTGCCTAGCAGTTCAACTTAAACCGCTAAGCAGACGCAAAGTCCACACTACTTATGTGACCCTTTAAGGATATGACACTAGGTGCCATATCCTATCTGACGTCTCGGACGAAAACGAGTGACGACTGACTACTGGCCGCCGCAGAGTTTGAACATTTAGGGGTTTTTTTGTTTTGTGCAAAAAAGCACATATTTTGTTTCAACTTTCTTTGCGTTTCGCCTTCGGCTCGTCAGTGCTTAAAGCAGTTCAAATTGAACTGCCATCTCGTGCCTAGCAGTTCAACTTAAACCGCTAAGCAGACGCAAAGTCCACACTACTTATGTGACCCTTTAAGGATATGACACTAGGTGCCATATCCTATCTGACGTCTCGGACGAAAACGAGTGACGACTGACTACTGGCCGCCGCAGAGTTTGAACATTTAGGGGTTTTTTTGTTTTGTGCAAAAAGGCGAAGGCGAAACGCAAAGAAAGTTGAAACAAAATATGTGCTTTTTTGCACAAAACAAAAAAACCCCTAAATGTTCAAACTCTGCGGCGGCCAGTAGTCAGTCGTCACTCGTTTTCGTCCGAGACGTCAGATAGGATATGGCACCTAGTGTCATATCCTTAAAGGGTCACATAAGTAGTGTGGACTTTGCGTCTGCTTAGCGGTTTAAGTTGAACTGCTAGGCACGAGATGGCAGTTCAATTTGAACTGCTTTAAGCACTGACGAGCCGAAGGCGAAACGCAAAGAAAGTTGAAACAAAATATGTGCTTTTTTGCACAAAACAAAAAAACCCCTAAATGTTCAAACTCTGCGGCGGCCAGTAGTCAGTCGTCACTCGTTTTCGTCCGAGACGTCAGATAGGATATGGCACCTAGTGTCATATCCTTAAAGGGTCACATAAGTAGTGTGGACTTTGCGTCTGCTTAGCGGTTTAAGTTGAACTGCTAGGCACGAGATGGCAGTTCAATTTGAACTGCTTTAAGCACTGACGAGCCGAAGGCGAAACGCAAAGAAAGTTATTAAATTTAGCTTGGCACACTTTGACATAATTTCACTGTTTGGTAAGATTTTGACGAAAACTTCCGGTAAATAAAAGGAAAGAATCTTTGTTTTATAGAATTTTTTCGAATTTTTGCAGACCGATCAGGTGATCACACGGTCTTTCAAAGGATTAATTTAAATAATTTATAAGTGGTTCGGAAATTCTGGATAATAAGGAGTAGGTAAAAATACAGAATGAAACGTAATATAAAATTACATTTCGTAATCAATGACAATTGATCTCATTTCATTGAAAAATCATAAATAACCATGCGTTTCCATTGAAGCACTATTAACCCCTTAACGCTCAAGGAAAATATGTTTCCTTTCTATAAAAATCGTTATTGATTCTTCAATTACAATAAAATCGATGTTTTTTGTACTGAATGTTAAACAAAACTTATTTCCAAGGCGACAAACGTGTTTCTGAACAAATAAGTAAAAAGAACTATCAAATCTGAAAAAGTTTGTGCAAAATGAGGTATAGAAAATAGAACATATAATAAATGTGTTATGTGCAACGTCCACAAGTACATGAAATCGTTACGTAGAATGTCATAACTAACTATTTATTTTACTATTCTGATAATTAAAGCAATAAATTAAATTACGATATAATAAACCCAACTCTTTTTTTATTTATTTCTAAGAATCAAAGGGAAAAATATTTCCAATGAAATTATAGGAAACTTTTGCACCCTGGTATGTTTTTCTGGTGATATTCTCTTAATTTACACCCCCAATAGCTAAAATACTAAAATAGCTCCTGTACTGACATATTTCGTCCTGCACATCTTATGGTCGTGAAAAGGTTAAAAGAAAACGCATGGTGCTTAGTTCTAGTAGTTATGCGCTCTGCGTTTTTATCTAATAGAACTTTTATGGAGACGCATGTTTGATTGTTCTTTTTTTTCAGAAAAGCTCAAATATTCAGTTTTTCCGCATTTCAAGAAATATGAAACCGAAGCACTTCAACGTGTCTGAAAAATTACTCATTTATTACTGAAAAATCCAGAGTGATATCAAAACCGAAAGCGTGAAAAAACATGTTTCAACAATTTTAAGTATTTTTTTATTCAAGAAATACTTAAATTGTAAAAAAATTGTAGGCCTGCATTAAATCACTGATTTTATTCATAATTTTCGCACATGGGAAAACTATCTCCAGTCCAAGCTCTTTCAAACATAGTATAACGATGTGAATTCCCTTTGGGGCAGATTTCACATACTTACCCGGCTATAATCTTTGAAAAGTATGGGATTTGTGAGAACCAGTTGAAAAGTCTTTAATGCCAGAAGCATATTCCAGGTATGTGTCTGGATTTCATGTACAATTTTCATCATTTCACATATTATTTACTGCAATGTTTTGACCAGAAGTGGAGAAAGTCAGACGGAATTTGTAAGTAAAAATCGAAAACTCTTTGAATTTTCCCTCAAATACATAATCAGAATGGACATTAAATTTACCACAATGTATTACCAAACGTTTTGTAATCAATTCAATATTCGAACTAATGAACTAACGGTAAGTTGTAGGAAATTCGATAAATATTTGCTGGATTCTGTAAAATTTTCCAAATAAATAAAATTTTACAAACCATTCGTCATTCTCTAATTCAGGGAAGGTAATATTTTTTTTCATTGAGAAATGTTAAGACTGTCCCAGAAAGTATGGACGCACTTTGATTTCGCTGTAAATAATTCACAAGTGTTAGATATTCAAATTTTATTCGATAATATTAGATAATATTAGACTACAACAACAGAATATTATTCTCAACATTTGCTACTCAGCAATTGTAGACTAGCTGGCGCACCTTCTTACGAATGTTTCTCAGTAAATTCCGTACAGACTTCTTGGCGACAAGTTTTGACACTTTTTTCCAATCCTTTTCGAACTGTTGAATGGTTTTGGCTGCCAAGACATGTTTCCTAAGATGTGCCTTCTTTAATGCCCAAATATCCCCAATTGGTCGAAGTTGGGGGCAATTTGGTGGATTCATGTCTTTTGGGACGAAAGGGACATTTTTGGTAGTATACCATACTACCGTTGATTTTGAGTAGTAGCAAGAAGCAAGATCTCGCCAGAAGACAACAGGATCCTTGTGGCTTCGAATCATGGGTAGAAGTCGTTTTTGTAAACTTTCCTTGATGTATATTTTGGTGTTCATTGAAGCAGTTGATGAAGGGTTTCGAAATCCTACCGCAGCTACAAATTGCTTGCCAGACCATGGCTTTTTTTACCAAGTTTTTCGACTTCAATCGATGTCTCGGTCTGGTTTAACACTTGCCCTTCTTGCACCGTAAAATATTGTGGTTCCGGCAAGGATTTGTAATCGAGTTTCACGTAGGTTTCGTCGTCCATGATTATGCAGTTCAAATTTCCAGCAAGAATCGTATTGTACAGCTTTCGAACCCTCGGCCTGATCGATGCTTCGGACTACGTTTTGGTTGTTTCTGCTTCTTATAGGTTCGAAGGTTCAAACGTTCTTTAGCACGAAGAACATTTGACTTCGAAGTGCCCACTTTTTTGCCACATCCCGAACTGAAACCTCCTTCTTTTGCTCGAACGCCTTAAGTATACGTTTATCCAACTGAGGGTTAGCAGGACCTTTTTTTTCGACCCGTTTTCGGTTTATCCTCAAAGGTGTTATCCTCACCGAACTTCCTGAGTGCATTTCTTCGCACGGCTTTTTCACTTACTCCTTCCATTTTTGCTATCTTTCTCAGTGACAGTCCGCGTTCTGTGCACCATTTGTACACAATTTTTCGAAGTTGTTCGACTGAAATCCACGCATTTCGAAACAATGAAAATGAATAAACAACTGCACAAGTGGTCAGAGAAGAGTGTAAAGAACTGCGGCTGCGTCCATAAAAATTGACATATTTTGAACCATTGTGAAATGGCAGCGGTTTTTGATTGCGTCCATACTTTTTGGGACAGTCTTTATTTATTTCATTCAAGCACAAAACGAAATACTCCAACATAATTGGCATTGCACTTTATTGTGAAGAAGAAGCTCAGAAAATAGAGTCTAAACATCTTTTAAGAATTCTACAAAAAGATGTGATGACCTTCAATATGTGAACCGGAAATGACGACATTGGCGACGAGCATAGATATGATGTCAAATCCTCGTTAATCGATTTGGAACGATTTTTGAGTTTTTCTTACGAAATAAAAAATATTTGCGTATAAAACTAGACAGCCATAGCATCATATCCAAAGAGCTGCTGGTTTTTTTTATTTAAAAGGTATTTTTATTCAGGCCTATTTGCGTACAAGCTTTACGTGGCCGAATTAGCAGATTTTCAAAATAATGCATTTTTTGAAGTGGATCTCGTTGTCACACTTTTTCTAGGAGGAGAGGAGCTTCCATTTCCCTCCTGCGAGGGTTGGGGGGCACTTTGTTGGTGACTCGTCTCGTCATCCATTTCCGCATCGGTGGTTTTGTTGTTGATTTCTGTCTTCTTTTCGTTTTCCTTGATGTTCGCAGTCTTGAGCTCGTTGCTAGTTGATGTAGATGCGCCTTGTTGTACATTGGTTGCAGTTGCTTGTTGGTTTGATGGTGAAACAGGAGTACTGCGCTCACTAGCTTCCATTGTTGAACGGTTGACCTTGTCTTTGGTTGAAGGTGTCCTTTTTGCAGTTTCGGTGCAAGGTTTACCGTAGTGTGCAGGTTGTTTACAAAACTGGTATGTAACCAGCTGATTTTCATAGGTAATCAGCGTTTTACACGGATGTGTCCCACCTTAACCACAAATGATGTAAGATGGAATTGCCTTACGTAGTTGCATACGTACCACTCGCACGCCATTCCGGATGCCGGGGAAAAAATTCCGCCTTACTTCCCTTTCGATGGAAAGGATTTCACCATACTGCGACATATTATCCCGAACGAACTTATCGCTGGCCTGCGGAGGAAGGTCATGCACGCGTACTTCTATGGCATTGTCCACCATGTGCATAGGGATTTTGTATTTAATGTTATCACAATCAACGCTGTGCACCTCATTGTTAACCGAATCGAATGCAATTGCATTTCTTTCACGTTCAAACATAATGTACACACAGTTAGACGCCTTGTTGAATTGAATCTCAGTTACTTTATTAGCGTCTAGATGCATTCGTTCTTTAAATAAGATTTCAATTTCATTTGCTGCTGGTCTAACTTTGCATCGCTTGAAATCTATATCGTATTTGACCATTCCGTACACTCTATTGTTCACTGTACTGTATTGTCTTTGTTTCTGTTGTTTCGACCGTAAATGATTTGCGCCGTAAATGATTTTCGACTGTGTCGTGTGAGATGCGAGCACGAACTGAGCTGCAGGTTGCCGCCCCCTGGTCTAGAGCGATTCCAATGAAAGAGTCAGATAAGTCATCGTCCTTCCGTAAGGGATGTGAAGTTACAATATTTTCTCTTTTTCTTTGCTTCCAACAATGTTGATCCTTTTATCTGGAACGGTACTATATCAGAAAAAGGCACATCTTTGAATTATTAGAAAGTATCGAACAAAGGTCCCGGGTTGGCGGTTCAATGTATAGGACGCTGGTCTTACAAACCAGTTGTCGTATGTTCGAGTCCCGACCTGGAAGGATTCTTAGTGTCAGTAGGATCCATAGTACTAGCCATGCAATGATTCTGTACGCTAAGAATCGGCTGCGAAGTCTGTTGAAACAGAAAGGCCAAATTCCACAAAAGGAATGTAATGCCAAAACTTTGCTTCGAACAAAATTTCATTAAGTGATAACAATAGAATCAAAATTAATAAACAGATTTTTTTGATTAACTAATAATGCTTTCAGGTCCTTCACTATTTCATCCGCTACTTTGTGCCACCTATTTACTTTTCATTTGAAGATCGAGCATAGTAACTAATTCTAAAATTATACAAACAATTGTTATCGAGTTGTACATTGCGGTTGTTTCTTCTTAAGTGTATTTAGCTAATAGGTACACGAACTTTTAGAATTTCGTAGAATTCCGCCAAATATCATACTATTTTAGTTCTCTTCAAATGCAGACTAAAACTAAAACAGCAAAATGAAACTTTCTCTAGATGCCATCGATATAGTAAGCAAGTGACACTCAGCCATCGCCAGATAAAATAAAAAGTCGAAAGCATTTGCTATAGTGATAAGAAAATGGCAGCCCCATTCAGGCAAACGAGCAGCGCCGTAGATAAGCATCGCGTAAACACTAGATGCGATCAATTTAGTTCCAGTGGCGCAAATATGTGTTCTCCGTCCAGAAGTCAGTTCACTTTTGCGATATATGCTCGGATGCCAAGTCACTGACACGGGGTGGGCGAACAAGACGAGTAACGAGTAACGTTGGGCAGAAGTAAACATTGCAATTTGTGAAATCACGTTCTGTACGTTCCCGGTTATCCTTTTTTTCTCGCTTTTTCGTGTATGTTTGCCCCGAAGCTTACTACGACTGGAGACCACACCCTAAACCAGAGACCCGGTGACGTGCACAATAGGGTTGCTGCGGGGAGCTTTCTCTTTCCGTTGATTGTGTTTGTGTGGTGCAGTAGGACGCTCCCGGATTGCAGCAACGGTTGTTATCTTTGGGTGGGAAATTGCCGGTTGTGAATTACCACAAATTTGAAGTTAGCTCTAGATTAAATTGTGTGAAATGATGTCGTTCGGGAGTTGCGAAAAGTTTGATTATTTCAGTTAATCAAATTTTATAGATTCAGCACACCTTGCGCCAGATAGCAGGCAGGTATCATCCCGTAGTCTTCATAGGACAAGGATTTGACATTTCATCACACGAATGTAGACATTCTGGCAAAACAGAAATTAACTTTTGCCATCATCTCAATACAGGCTGTTCTCCGATTCCATGTTCGTGCTTTTAAGCAGATGTCACTACTCAAACAACCGCACCCTGGGGTTCGGACCTCCGTCCCCACGCTACAATCACGACCCCTAAAGTTATGCAACTGGTCAGTGAACACGAACTGCACGTGACTCCAACGTCGGGCTGCTGGTGCTGGGGTCTGGTTTCGTTGGACGGGCTCAACGTAAAAGCTATGCACATTTTCCAGCACCATGCGGAGAGACAGAAATGGCATGTCTAGTATGCATAGTCTCTTGATACGAACGGATGGAAGGCTGTCCATACACATTTGGTCACATTCTCGGTTCGCGCGATTTCCGCCCAACAAACAACTGTGGCCAGAGGCAGGGACCGGCGAATGTCCAATAAATCCAATCACAGTTGATGGCACGTTTCAGTGATTTTTTTTTCGTGCGATGCAATGTTGGAGATCTAATTCCGTTCGAGTCTGTTCGTTGTCAATATTAAAAATAAAATTTGTTGCAAAAATATCTAGTGATTTAACGCAATCATACTATGGACAATTTAAGAGCAAATATTTTTTTTTGTTTTTCGCTGAGCATCCCTGTTTCCCCATTTAAGGAAGAAGAATTATTCAACACGAAATGTCACGTTTGATAGTCTGTTTCGGCGCCGTGGTAGAGGAAGATGAACCAGGAAACGTTCGTAGCTCGTGGGAACGGTTCCACTCCAACGGTAAGGATTTGCTTACTAGCGCGACTAACGCGGTGCACGTGTTGATTATGCGGGAGATGTTGTCGACGCTTCTTGTGCTTAGTCGTCCACCCGACTGACGCAACGCTGATAAAAGGAATACAACGCGCTGATTCCAGCGATTATCTTACAATGAGCTTGCACAAGCATGGTGGTATCCTTTTCCGTTTCGTCCCACTGAATTAGGGAGTCTAGAGGTGTTCTGTGAAGAAAACAACTGCACTTTAGTTTTTGCTAAGGATTAAGAATATCGAATACTAATGATGTTCAACTTTTGCAGCTTTTTGCCTTTCTCATATAGAAAGGTTATGCAATCACTGTGAAAACCGACTTTTGAACCGAGGCCCGGAGGGCCGAGTGTCATATACAATTCGACTCAGTTCTTCGAGTACGCAAAATGTGTGTGTGTGTGTGTGTGTGTATGTAACGTTTATTTGCACTAACTTTTCTCGGAGATGAACAAACTTAGATTCAAATGAAAGGTCTTGTAGTCCCATACAAAATTCCTGAATATTATTTGAATCCGACTTCCGGTTCCGGAATTATGGGGTAAAATGTGCAAAAAAATGTGAAAATATGTGCACTAACTTTTCTCAGAGATGGCTGAACCGATTTTCACAAACTTGAGTTCAAATGAAAGGTCTTGTAGTCCCATACAATATTCCTGAATATTGTTTGGATCTGACTTCCGGTTCCGGAGTTATTCGGTAAAATGTGCAAATAAATGAAAATATGTTTTCTAGCTTTTCTCATAGATGGCGCGACCGATTTTCATAAACTTAGGTTCAAATGAAAGGTCCTGTGGTCCCATACGTAATTCGTGAATTGCATCTGGATCCGACTTCCGGATCCGGAAATATAAGGTAAAGTGTGTTAAAATTGTATACCATAACTAAAAAGGGCGAAAAACCGTAAAAAGTTTTTAAAATCGACCTCAAATCTTCTCCAATCAATAGTTTTTATCAGTAGCTGGTCAAACAAACCGATTTCGGTTATTCTTTTTAGGAATCGAAGAAAATTATTTTTAAGAATACCACAGTATTATATTTGATGGTATGATTGATATGAGAAAGGCATCATTACACCACTAGGTGGATTAAAACAGGTTTTTCACTTCGGATTGATTAGTTTGAGTTGAAAGTTTTTTTTGGTTTGTACAATAAGCACATATTTAATTTCTATTTCTTCGTTTCGTCGTCTTTGACTCGTCAGTTCTGAAAGCAGTTCAAATTGAACTGCCATCTCTGCCTAGTAGTTCAATTTAAATAAATAAAGAGACGCAAAGTTTACATTACTTTATTAACACTCCAAAGATATTGCATCAAAGCCAGTACTTCACAGTAAATTGTTTGCGTTGCAAACCGAAAACAAATCAAAGGGGAAACGCACGATTTTCACATAAATGGGAACGTTTCATGCATTTGAAAGATATTTGGCAACAAAAAATTTTTTTTCTTTAGTTTGGAGGTTTTTTTCACGCGTTTTTTATGCGGTATGTATCCCCCGCGTAAAAAAGACCTCAGTGTACTCGACTCAACTCGACGAACTGAGCAAATGTGTGTGTGTGTGTGTGTATGTGTGTGCGTGTGTGTATGCGTGTGTGTGGGTGGGTGGTTGTGTATGTATGTGTGTACGTATGTGTGTGTATGTGACCAATAATGTCACTCGATTCTCTCAGATATGGTTGAACCGATTTCCAAAAAACTCATATTCAAATGAAAGGTATTACGGTCCCATAGATCACAATAGAAATTTATCCAGATCCGACTTCCGGTTTTGGAATTACAAGGTGATACGCATAAAAAAATTGTCATTCACTTTTCTCAGAGATGACGTGACCGATTTCCACAAACTTAGATTCAAATGAAAAATATTATGGTTCCATAGATCGCTATTGAGTTTCATCCTGATCCGACTTCCGGAGACAATAGATGCAAATCTATAAAAAACCGCACTCAAATAAAAGGTCTTGAAATTCCTTGAAAAGTCCCCAAAAAGTTTATCCAGATTCGACTTCCGGTTCCGGTACTGCAAATTTTCAATTTCATGAGTATTTTTTCACAAGCAATGGCGAAACGAGGTGCACCATTTTCATAAAACTTACTACTAAATCTATCTAGTTAGCAGATTTGTTACTTAGTGGATATATAATTCTATTTTGGGACTACTAATCCTCGGTTTCCGCTTCCGGAAGCACCGATAATAGTGAAGAAAAGTTTCAAAACCGGAACTCACTTCGATTTCTCAGCAACGGTTAAACCGATTTTCACAAATCGTGATTCAAAGTAAAGTTCTTAGTTTCTTGAAAGTTATTGTGCAATTTTATCCAGATCCGACATCCGGTTCCGAAGTTAGAGGGCAATGAGTATCAAAACTTTCAAACTGTCATATAAAATGATGCAAAATCGGTACGCATCGGTACGTGCTGGTAAGGAAGAAGGAAACGCCACCACCCAGCTTGCTTAGCTCAATTTTGTATAACGTGCAGGGTTGCCACTTTTAAATCTATATTAACTTGACATAATTGTTTCAATTTGAAAGGTGATGGTAGTTTATACCAGAGAAAGTTTTTGGTTTTGTTCAAGTTTGAAAAAAATTTTGACAGAATCTTCTAGTAATGTTTCCGAAAATATAGGTAATAAGAGAAAGGCATCATTACACCACTAGGTGGATTAGAAAAGATTTTTAAGCTACTGTTTCGCTACTGTCGATAACTGAACAAGAATCAGGATTTCTTCAAATGGATCTGGATCTCACAACTTACAAGCGGAGCTGAGAGTGACAATAATTTTTCGTAATTTTGGTCTTTTATTAGTCAATGAATATGACATTCATATGCTCTGCTGATTGAAAAGTTTCATTTAATTGGAGCTAGACGATTCTGATGCTGATCTTGTCATCGCACTTACATTAGATTTCACTGTAATTTTTTTTGACGAAAACTTTCGGTAAACATTAGAAATAATTAATTATTCACAAATTCAATTCATTTTACAATAATTATACTAAGCGATCAGTTGCACACAAAATGTTTTACAGACTTTTCTAAATCCAAGTAATCGCCCAGTACGGTAAAAATTACAAGGTTGTGTACGAGACAGGACCGATCATAATGACATTAAAAATGCAATTTTACTCTCTCAACAGATTCAAGTTTGAAAAAAGACAAATAATTTATATGATCAGTATTTAACGGGGAAAATTGACATTTGAACACAATGATGTAATGAAAACCGCGAAAATGTTACCGCAGAGACGGGACTCGAACCCGTAGCTAACTCCTAACCGGGGAAATTGTTTTACCAATTAAACTTCCCTGCATATGAAAACACATGAAGAGACAGTCCAAGTGACTAGACGAAACTAAGCATGCTTCGCTGTACTTAGCCACCACAGTATTCACTTACAGTTTCGACGGAAACAAATTCAACAGAAACATATACAATGATCACAAATCCATTTATATCCATCTACTTTTCCGCACGATACTGATTCGAGACTGATAGTTTCATGCATCTATTTAATGGATCTCCACTAGTGTGTGGTAGCAGCAGTGACGATTGTGTGATCTCAAACACAATATGGTAAAGGTACTCAAACCTTTGATTGACCTGCAACGATTTGTTTTTATTCTTTGTTAAGACGTAGAGCCGTTTTGAGCTAGTTTCTCTGGTTAGGAGTTAGATACGGGTTCAAGTACCGTCTCTGCAGTAACATTTTCGCGGTTTTCATTACATCATTGTGTTCATATGTCAATTGTCCAATCTGTTTTCCCCGTTAGATACACAGAACTGACAGTTTAAAGTTGGATGGGCGACTGATAGTTTGAAGTTGGATGGGCGTTGTTTTTATGCATATACGATGTTTAAAAGTGTGATTGTTTCGAACGTAACCGGGAATACGAATTTGATCTACTTTCGAACGTATCGCATACGGCCGTAAACAAGAATGAGGGTGATTGATTTATTTTTTCTTTATAGGAGTCTAAATGCAAAGCATCTCTCGTGAAGTAAACAGAAAAAAACAGCATATACAAGTTCTTCATAACGAACTCTCCGCTGGCTCCTTGTTTGCCAGTTTGATTTCCAAACAGTCCAACTAGTTTATCTTATGTAAGAAACCCTTCTACAACTAATCTGATCTAGCAGATCATTTTCACATTTGAAGTGAACTAATAACCCAAACAGATTTTATTTCAGATCATCTAAAAATAACATTCAGGATTTTAAATAATCCAGTCTGCCAGCCTTGGTATTATATTCCCTTGGTGGTATTTGACCTTCTGTTTGAACAGACTTCGCATCCCATTCTAAGCGTAAAGAACCGTTGCATGGCTAGTGCTACGATCCTACTGACACTGAGAATCCTTCCAGATCAGATTTCGAACATATGACTGCTGGATTATAAGACCAGTGCCCTGTACATTGAACTGCCAATCTGGGTTTCGAATAAAGCAATGATTAATTCGATGAATTTGATGTTCTACCATATTAGAGCTAATCGACTAGAATATAGATTTTATTTCGAACGCAATGTAAATAATGCAGTTGTTTTTTCGGCTAGTTAAGATACAGTAAAAGATTATTTCAATCATTACATAATTAAATTAAAGATCAGCTCCAAAAGATAAAACACAATTTATCTTTCCTATTATAGATAATCTTTAACTGCTCTTCCGTCGACATCAATATTAAAATTCTTGTTGTCATACTGTCGAATCCATAGTTGAGGATCTTCCAAAGGAAATTAAACATAGATTCATTGAACAAATCAAACCATATTTTAAACCTTATAGTTTCAGATGTCAAAGAAGTGAATCACTCAAGTAGCACAGGCTACTCACTGGTCATAATGATAGTCATTTGAGTCAGTTTTCCAAAACATACACTGCGGTGAAAACGCGTATAAATATTCTTTTAGGTTGAGAGAATGTATTTAAAAAAATACGTTTGTTTAGAAAAAATACCGGCTGAAATTTCTCAGAATTCCAATAGCATTTCTTTTAGGCGCAGACCTAACTATACCCTTTTTTCAAAATTGAGGGATTTTTCTATACTTATTGATTTTATATTATTTTCCGGAAAAATGTACGGAAACTTTCAATATACGTTGTATTTGAATTTCTTTTGTGAATCACAACCAATACGGTAACCGATATGAAATCATTACTTAACTTTGTCTTGTAGTTTGTCATTTTTGTCGTGAATACGACTTACTTTACTATGGGGCGCCTTTTCAGAATGTACAAGAATGGTCGTCAGGTCGCTCTCACATCTCATCCAAGTTAATCGATAAAGCAAAACCGCTTACGTTCGGAACGGAAGAAACCAAGTACAGTATTGTGTAATGAACAATAGAACGATCTCGGAATGAGTGAACCGAACGAACAAAAGCTACCGCCGTCACTACGAAAGAATACAATTATTGTTGACTACGGGCATTGCAAAATTCGACCTTCGATACAAGAACTTAAAGGTTTGCTTAAGGAGCAAATGCAAGATATTAAACGTGTTTACATCCAATTCTAAAAAGAGTTGGATGCAATTCAATTCTCTAAAGACAATAACAATATGCACTATATATGAAAACATCAAGTACAGCATACCAGTATATATGGAAGATAAATGCAATAAAAGTGCGTATACATGATCTAGCTTTAAACATCAGTGATCCTTATATTCGCTAAACTATGTCCCAGTATGGAGAGATTTTTTCCTTCGAAAAAGAAAACTGCAAAAACTTTTTCTTACGTATTCTAAATGGCGTACGTTTGTAACGCATGCACTTGAAGCTATACCTACTTATATGATTTTCGGCCAAGATACAAGGTTTCCTTGCAAATCATCTGTTATCTATGACAATCAGATGGCCACATGTCATTATTGCCAAAAATTTGGGCAATAATTGAATTTGTTAAAAATGTCACATTAAAAAGAGTAAACAAAGGCGGAAAATAAGTGTTAAAGCAAAAGAACTATACAGAATGATTAGAAGTTTTTGTTTGAGTCCTAAACTGCTTGTGTGTCCAAAGCCAAAAGATGAGGCTACGATAGAAACATCGAACAGGATGGCGTCAAAGGAGAAGACATACGCAAGGACCAACGTTAAGTTAGGAATCCTGAGGCAATCAATAATATAACAGACAGAGGAATACAGTAAATAAATAGTAAAATATTGTGAAATGCGAAACAAAAAGGCGGGTGGGTAATGTCAGAGACATAACTGGATGTCGTGAATACGAAAACAACTGACATGTTCCTTAACACTTCCAAATATCAATTAGTTGATCAATTGTATGAATTATGCAAGCATTCCCCTTTTTTACATTTTTCGCTAAACAAAGAAGGCTTTACTTGATCTCGATTACTGTGAATTTCACACAGCGAAAATCAAACAGTTCTAGATTTGCACTAAGCTGAGGTTTTTTACCTTCGATTTGCGAAGAAGAAATCCTAATAGTTCTTTAGAAAACTTTTAGAGTTATTAGAACGGCTGATTTTGTGTGATGCTCTCCACCGTTGTTTTATCACCAATGCAAAGAACTGGCGGCTGTGACGTAATCGCTATTGTCGGCAGCGAAACTTGCTTTGCAAACGACACAATATATCTGCTCGCATTGGCGATAGAATCCCAACTGATCCAATTTTTATTGAGAGGTTTCTTTTTACGTGATTTCGTTTGTAGCTTTTTCACTAATGGGCGGTCCTAGTGGCAATAAAAATAGTTGCATACAGAATTTTAATGTTGATTGTTTCATTTCGGATTTGCATAATTCATTGAAAGAAACTATCAAAATGCTGTAGGGATTCGTTTCTAGCATTCAGGAGAGTCAAATTGCGTAATTCTTTACGACATTAAACTCTGGAACATTTTTCGCAAAAATAAAGAAGGCTTTACTTGGTCCCGATTACTGTGAATTTCACACAGCGAAAAGTGCACAAATCTAATCAAACTATTCTAGATTTGCACTAAATTGAAGATTTTTAGCTTCGATTTGCGAGCAAGAAATCCTAATAGTTCTTTAGAAAACTTTTAGAACCATTAGAACGGCTGATTTTGTGTGATGCTCTCCACCGTTGTCCTCTTTCCGTTGTTTTTTCACCAATGCAAAGAACTGGCGGCTGTGACGTAATCGCTCTTGTCGGCAGCGAAACCAGATCTGCAAACGACACAATACGAGGTCTGTTCAAAAAGTTCCCGGAATTGCGCGCGTCTGGAGAGTCCGGTTGTCAACATTTTTTTTATTGTGTTAGTACATATGCCCCTAATGTATGGTGGAATTTTCAGCTGTATTCATTGTTTACATTCTGTCTTGTAGCGGCTGGTGTAGACGTGTTTTTTTGAGCTCGGCTATTTTTGTTAGTTTAAACAATGGAAGAATTGAAGAGTCAAAGAATTTGTATTAAATTTTGCGTGAAAAATGAAATAAAGTGTAACCAAGTGTGCGAAATGTTACAGAGAGCCTACGGTGAGTCTGCTATGAAAAAAACAAGTGTTTACGAGTGGTATAAGCGTTTCCAAGATGGCCGCGAAGACGTTGAAGACGACGAACGCTCCGGTCGACCCAGCACGTCAATAATCGATGAAAATGAAAGTGGAAAAAATGATTAAGGATGATCTCCGAATCACTATTAGAGAAGTTGCTGATGAAGTTGGCATATCAGTTGGCTCATGCCATCATATTTTTTCAAATGTTTTGGGCATGAAACAAGTGGCAGCAAAATTCGTTTCAAAACTGCTGAATTTTGATCAAAAAAACAAACGCATTACCATCGCTCAGGAGCTGTTAAACGACGTCAACGACGATCCAAATTTACTTGAAAGGGTAAATAAATATTTTTTTAGAAAAATGAGAATTCCGGGTTGAACAGACTTTGAACAGACCTCGTACATCTGCTCGAATTAGCGATAGAATCCAAACTGATCCAATTTTTGTTAGCATGTTTCTTTTTACGTGATTTCGTTTGTAGCTTTTTCACTAATGGGCGGTCCTAACGGCAATGAAAATAGCCCCATACAAAATTTTAATGTCGATTATTTCATTTCGGATTTGCATTTCATTGAAAGAAACTATCAGGGTGCTGTACGGGATTCATTCCTCTCTTTCAGAAGGACCAAAGTGTGGATCTCACTACGATATTAAGCACTCTTCGGAGCATTTTTCTCGAACGATTTGTTGTACAGCAGCAGATAATAGATTTGTACTCTTCCTCAGGACGCGTTCTGATTGGCTGGTGTTGACATGGGTCAAATGAGACAGGTTTTTCAATAATGTACTATTGAAATACTTCAATGATGTTGATATACACGTTTAAGTTGAAAAATTTCGATTCTATTGGTAGTTAGATTATATAAATCCTTTCACAGATCACTGAGCTATGAGCTTTCAAAATACGAGATAGACCAACGCGCCTTATGAATTATCCTCTTTGATACTCGTTTATACCAAACATTTCAGAAAAGTTTTATTTTGAATTATTTGAGATTATGTCACACAACTGAAAATTTTATCATAAAATTGAGATCATATTTCCGATGGCATGTAACAAAAATTATGTTGATTCGTTAGATACATTAAGAGATATTCACGATCAAAAACTTATCACTCTCTCAGAGGGTAAATTTTGAAAAGGCGCCCCATAGTAAAGTAAGTCGTACAAAAAGTCTGAAGAAGAAAAATATATTGTGAACAATTTCGATAGTATTGTAACCCAGCAAAAGCCTCGTTTGTTGAAGGCCGCGCAATCAACTTGACGACGACTATTCAAGCCATCATCAAGCTCAGTAAGTAAGGGGGCATGCAGCGACCCCAAATTTAATTCAAAATTAGGAATTTTCAATCATTGAAGACATGAAGGTATAGAAGCATTACTTGGAAGGCAGCAAATTTCATCTCAAGTATTTTTAGGTGCACTATTGCATCAGCCGTGCTAGAACTAACTGTGGATTTAAGGTGAAATGTAGCGTCATAAAATGCGCGCAAAATTTTATCCGCTTCAGTTGAACGAACCGTCGCACAAAGCGTACCAAGAAAAACGGACACATAGAAACAAAAACTTTTTACAGTGATTGAGCGCAGTGGGTTTACCTCTCGTTATGTTGGCTTGTAAAAAAGACTGGACGTAATGGATTTTTGAATTCTTCACACTTTGAATATATGCTAATTCAATCATTATTGTTAGTGATTACTCTTTTTTTCGGAAGCGACTTTTCACCCTAATGAACCGTTTTCCAGTATGTGTTGCGTATTCAATGTTTGCTCTAATGAATTTGATTTCAATTTATCTCGTAGTATTGCGATTATAGTAATTTAGTTTTATGAAACATAAGGCATTGATTGAAGGCCGCGCAATCAACTTGACGACGACTATTCAAGCCATCATCAAGCTCAGTAAGTAAGGGGGCATGCAGCGACCCCAAATTTAATTCAAAATTAGGAATTTTCAATCATTGAAGACATGAAGGTATAGAAGCATTACTTGGAAGGCAGCAAATTTCATCTCAAGTATTTTTAGGTGCACTATTGCATCAGCCGTGCTAGAACTAACTGTGGATTTAAGGTGAAATGTAGCGTCATAAAATGCGCGCAAAATTTTATCCGCTTCAGTTGAACGAACCGTCGCACAAAGCGTACCAAGAAAAACGGACACATAGAAACAAAAACTTTTTACAGTGATTGAGCGCAGTGGGTTTACCTCTCGTTATGTTGGCTTGTAAAAAAGACTGGACGTAATGGATTTTTGAATTCTTCACACTTTGAATATATGCTAATTCAATCATTATTGTTAGTGATTACTCTTTTTTTCGGAAGCGACTTTTCACCCTAATGAACCGTTTTCCAGTATGTGTTGCGTATTCAATGTTTGCTCTAATGAATTTGATTTCAATTTATCTCGTAGTATTGCGATTATAGTAATTTAGTTTTATGAAACATAAAAGATTTTTCCGGGGCTTTTCGAGTTTCGTTTCATGCACGGTACTTTCGGTTGAGATCGCATTGTTTACCGAGACATATCCGGATCTTCTTCTTTTCTTTCTAATACAATCCCTCTCCCGTGATACTGTTGCAGATGTAGTGGTACCCATGGTCTCCAGAAACAACGAGTGTAGGACTAACATTCCTTTCCTTCCTCAGTAGCACAGCTTTTGGTCGTGGTTGGTGTCGTTATTGACCATTTAAGTTTTGAGTGACAGAGTATGCACAGTGATAATGATTAGCTATTCCCAAGCCTAATTTTCTTGGTTCATTGTGCATTTCCGCTCACTCGGTCAATCACGAAGTGCAACTACGGGCGGTCTACTCCAGCTCAGCTCAGTTCAATACTTTGGCTAAATTGTTTTACTGGCGTCAAAAGCTCAGGCAGATGCAGAGAGCTCTCGTCCTGAAAAAAATTTCCATATGTATGCATAATTTTAGGATTTGAACATCCCCGCACTTTGCAAATCTAATGTGCATTGCACATTAGCGATAGTTTTCCCAAGTGAAGAGAATGGTATTTACATTAAACTGGAAATTTTAATGGAAAGTAAATTTGCTTTCTATCACCCTAACGCGCATATCCTGTAACCCTCTCTTCCTCTCTTCGCTGCTACAGTAAAGTTCACTGAAGCATGGAAGCCTTCGCTGTCATAACACTTAAACTAACCAGTCCTATACTCAGCTCCCTCTCGGGGTTGTCTGCCCCATTCCGAAAGCGACGCTTTTTATTTGATGTAATAATGAAGCGATAGAAAGGATATCTCTTCCGGAATTAAATATTCAAATATTTCCACACGATTAAGCACACCGGCAGAGCGCTAAACGCCAGCATCCTAGCGTATAGATAGAGAAGTGCATCTGCATGCTTCTGTAACCCATTGTGAACTGCAATCGCGGCGGTAGCGTTTCCAAGAAGAATGCAGAGTAGAAAAAATGTATTCATCTCACGAAACTGAAATGAATTTAAATTTGGAGATCATCGCATCAGGCAGCAGCAGTAGCAGCAGCAGCTGATACTGGAACCTGGGAGGCATCTCCGGGCAGCATTAGCAACATATCCGACTACTACCGGCTATAGTGTGGAGTGCCGCCCGGTACGTGTATCAGCATTAGCAGAAGAAGATGGCTCTCGCATGCCTGTCGTTCAGTCCTTCCCGTACGATGGTGAGTGTTTGATTAGATTTAGCGAAAACGAAATTATCATCATCTCACAGAAATGTCGAGTTGTGCGCCGAGCTCCGCTGCCGGAAAATAACGTGCGGAATACTTGATTGGGGCTTTATGTATGGCGAACTTCAAGCCGGTTTATAATTGAGTTTGGTTGGCTGTTGCTACTTTGTAGTTTCCGTGAATTTTTTTTTATCTCTTGTTCCCATGGCGCTGGAGGCTTTTGAAGTAAAGATGACCTGACCTTCACTGGGAGGGCGGTGAGACAATACTGCGAATGGTTTCTGTTTTATAACAGGTAATAGGGGTTCGTGTTCGGTCGCGTAAAAAAACCCCGAAGCTATGAGAGAGTTCCCAAAGCTAGCCCGGCTGACAGTGCATGGAACAGCGAAAAAATCTTCCGACGCCGTTGAGTTTCGTGTAATATTTTATTTCGCGGCAAGCCCTGTTATTTTTCGTTTTTCAATCAACCGTCTTATTGGAATTCGCTGGTCTAATGGAGCTGTCATCCGACGAGCTGCCCAATAAATCAATTACTCCAATCCATCTGCACGAGATTGGATGAACTGTTCGAGGACAGCAAAAAATAAAATGCCGAAACTCATTCCCCACTGACTGGACAGTATATCATGTAAAGCTACGAATTATTTCGAGCAGCATTTTTTTCTTCTCTAGAATTAGACGAAAGTCTACTCAAGTCGAGAAACACGCAAGACTAGATAATAAACGAGTCTCGCTGAGTATTTTGACGTGAGAAGTCATGGTGCTGAAAGCAAGCCAACTTTCGCTGATGTCGGCTTCCATTGTTATAGAAGGTTTATTTCCTTACCCGCAAACGTAGCATGATGGTGATAAACTGATGACGGATCCTTATTACGTTTACCCAAAAGTTGGTAGCGATTGTGGAGTGTTTCAAGCCTTAGGCGATTTCTATTGCAAGTACGTTGTCATACTCCCAAGCTAAACTTTGTTCGCTCTTCTGATCTCACGAACCCAAAAGAAGCACATATCGGTGAAGTATGGAAAGCTACTACCTTCCTCTGTTGAAACTCTGAAAAACTAACCAGCATCATTCGAAACGGTTGTCAGAAAAGCACGTAGTCTTTGAAAACCATTTTTTTTCTGCCGGAAGTCTTGCTCCCGCGAGAAAATGGAGATCGAAAGTTAGGGCCGTTGTCATTTCAGTAAACCATTTATGCAAAGAAAGTTCCACGTTTTCGTGGTACATCAACGACCACGTAGCGTTTGTCGTTCCTTTTTTGTTCGATGTGCGAGCGAGAAAGGAATTTAATAACGTCAGGAATGAAGTACCGAACGTACCATGGAAAATGCACATAATGTGAGGCTGTCGCAATATGCTCTTTGAAAGGTAATATAAAAACTTTTCTGATATACCGGAAGCTATATGCGAGTACTCGAAACGTCTTCTGTTTGCATTTGCCTGCCCATTCATTTTCCTGTCCAGTTTCCAACGAAAATAATTACCTCTTTGATAGTCTCACTCATTTCACAACTCATTGGCATTGTACACTCAACAATCTTTTTATGCGACTTTGCTATGAGAAATTTCAAAGTTGTGCGGTCTTTTTTAAAAGTTATGTGGCTTTCTTGTAGACTCTCGGGGACTAAGATATTCGATTCAATTCAAACAATTTTTGTTTTGTATAACGAATATCTCAATGTTTTATGCATTTCTTAAGCATTGGGATTTTTAAGAAATTTGTCGATTCCGGAAATCTCAAAATTTGTCAAAGTTCCAAAGCCAAAATAACATTAGATCTCGACGTTTCATGAGTTTTTAAGACATCCGGGGAAAATTTTTTCCTAAGTTTTGCGGGTTTTCTTATGCAAAATTTTAAAGTTATTCGGTTTTTCTTAAGGTGAAATTTTTAAGGTAACGCATTTTTTTATTGTGAATTCTCGAAGTTGCGCAGTTTCCTTATGCGGTACGTAACGTAACAAAACTTAAGAGGTATAGAATTCTGGCATATGGCTCGCTGAATCAAAGTCATATTCGGATTAGCTAGATGTTTTATGGTTGTGTCCAATTGTCACTAGTCCCGATCGGCAGAATGCACTCATTCGTGAATGTGGTAAGCGCGACTGGAACGGTTTGTGTTTTGCGGTGACATGTTTGTTTACATGTCAATAACAGCTGCGCAATCGATTGGTTTCAGTACGGTTTATCGTTTCAATGATGAATCGAATTGATCCGGAAACGCGAAAGAAAATTCTGAACTCTTGGTGCTCAGAAAGTGATGTCACGTACAACGAAATTGAAAAACGGGTGAAAGTGCACCCCACCAGTGTCAAAAATATTATCGAGAAGTTCGGTAAGACCCTTTCCATGAAGGATTTGCCCCGATCCGGTTGGAAAACGTGTCCCAGCCAGCCCGGCCGACTTAAAAGTAATGGAGTACATCAGGAAAAACCCATCGGCGTCGACGCGGGATTTGGTGGCGATGAAAAGTTTGGGCAGAAGGTCTGGCGAGCAATTTGTACCTGTGGTTTGCGGTCGTCGATTTTCTTCAAGAAGGGCACAATTAACGCCAAGATGTACGAGGAAGAATGGCCGGATTTGGCCATTCTTCCTCTCTTCTGGCCGGATTTGGCTTCAGCCCACTACGCGGCACTTTCGAAAGAAAGGTACAGTGTCCCAAAACATGCAGGAGTTAAAAAAACTGGACAGCTGCCACCAGGAAAGTCACAAAAGTAACTGTGCAGAATTTAATGAAGAATGTCAAGTCCAAAGTGCGAGCGTTTCACAGAAACTAGGATTTTCTTCAATATAATCAGTGAAATGCATAAAAATGTAATTTTTCTACAATATATCGAAAACTGATGTCAAAATATGTTTTTTTTCGCTTTTTTATTTAATAATCAATGTTGCTAAATACTTTTCGATTCACTCCTTATAATCGTCGGTGGGGTAGAGAATAGAAAATGGCAGGACATTTCATCGAATGAATCATTCCACCGAAAGCTGTTTCGCAGAATGGGTCATTTCGCCGATTGATTATTTAACTGAAAATAGATGATTTTCGCGCCAAATCGTAGTTGACAGCACCCTTGCAGTATATAATAAAAATTCCTGGACATGAACACTTTGTCACTAAAAGCCACTTTGCATGCTATGTTTATTCTTCCAAAATTGATCTGGGCTGTTCTTTAAAAATGGGCCAAACTTTTTTACCACTTCTTTTGTGACTTCTTATATAAACAGGCTATGGAATTATTGTGAAAACCGACTTTTCAACCGAGGCCCGGAGGATTGAATGTCATACACCATTCGATTCAGCTCGACGAACTGATCAAATATCTGTATATGCCTGAGTGTTTATGTGTGTATGTATGTAACAAAAATATGCACTTTCTCAGGGATGGCAGATCCGATTTTCACAAACTTAGATTCAAATAAAAAGTCTTATAGTAATTTGAAGGGGAAAAAGTTTGCTTTTACCCCCCAATTTATGCTAGGTGCACATAACCATTTTTACTTAAGTTGACGTTTCGTCTTCGACTCATCAGTGCGTCAGCAGATTATGTTGAACTGCTGACGCAAACCCCCGGATCAATATAATCCGCTGAGCAGACGTAAAGTTAATGCTATTTGCAAGACACTTTTTTATTATAAAAGAAGTGTAACGTCTAAACTGACAGCCATAGCCGCTGTTGAATTTTATGTTGATCTGACTTCCGGTTCCGGAGTTATAGGGTAAGGAGTATATCGAAAATAAGCTATCCACAAACATTTGTGTTGTACGCATGTATTTGTGATGTTTTTTTATGCTCAGATCACAGCTTGCTGTGCGTTTGGCTGTCAGCTTTCGATTCTTTACTTGTTTGTGCGGTTGAAATTCTGCGTTTTCAAAATGTCGCGTATTGAAAAGGAAGTGGTAATTAAAGTTCTGGACACATGGCTAAGAGAGAAGGGTATTACTATGCGAAAATTGGCGAAGCGGTTTGCAATTCATCATGCCAGTGTTAAAAACATAATTAATAAGTTTGGGAAACATTATTCTTAGGATGAGCTACCAGGAGGAGGCAGAAAACCTGGTTCTTCCAACCCGAAACTGGACCAGAAAGTTGTATCTCTAATCATGAAGAACAAATCAATGTCAATACGTAAAAGCAAAGTCTTGGCATTACATTCCTTTTGTGGAATTTGGCCATTCTGTTTCAACAGACTTCGCAGCCGATTCTCAGTGTACAGAATCATTGCATGGCTAGTACTATGGATCCTACTGACACTAAGAATCCTTCCAGGTCGGGGCTCGAACATACGACAACTGGCTTGTAAGACCAGCGTCCTATGCATTGAACCGCCAACCCGGGACATACGTGATTTTGCCAAAACAACAGGAACGAGTGTCGGAATGGTCCAGCGTATAAAGAGGCGAAATTACCTAAAGACCTACAAGAACTAGACAATCTCGGAACAAAGTGTAAAACAGAAGAAGCAAGCAGCAACAAGGGCCCGGAAATTGTATTCCCGTCTTTTTCGGGGTCCGGATGCATGCGTTTTGATGGACGATGAGACTTATGTAAAAGCGGACACCAAACCCATTCCAGGTCCACAATACTTTACTGTCGTCGTTGGGGAGGATGTGAGCGATGCGGAAAGGTCGATTCAAGTGGAGAAACTCGGTCGAAAGGTACTGGTATGGCAAGCAATATGTTCCTGTGCTTTGAAGTTAAGCATTTTTTACACTACCGGAACTATAAATGCAGAAATCTATCGATCTGAGTGTTTCCAGAAGAAATTGCTGCCTTTATATAAGATGCATAGTACACCTCCACTGGATTTGGCGTCGGCTCACTATGCCAAAACCACTCTAAATTGGCTTGCGGAAAAGGGTATACATTTCGTTGAGAAAAATATCAATCCACCAAATTGGCCTCAGCTTCGACCCATCGAACATTACTGGGCAATCGTGAAGAGGGTCTTCAAGAAGACTGGTTAGGCAGCTGGGAACATGCAGGAGTTAAAAAAAATTTGGGCTAAAGCGTCCAAAAAATGCGATGCAACATTTGTCCGGAACTTGATAAAGAGCGTTCGATCAAAAGTTCGAAAACTCGTGAAGGAATAATATAAATTTCATCCGGTTTTCTTTATGCTCAAGTTTAACCTCGTAAAATAAAGGATCAATTTTTAGTTTAAATAAAATATAGTTTTTTATCATAATTTGAAAGAAAAATTTGTGGATAGATTATTTCCGATACAGTGGAAATTTTCAATTCCATGTATTTATTTTTCATAAACGATGGCGAGCTTGAGCTTGAGCGACCACCCCTGGTTGCTACTCCGTTACTGATCGGGATTTGCTGAAATTGTACAGGGAGTTTTTAGATGATCCGACCTGGGACTGGTAAATCATCATTCAATGTACATCTTCTGGTAATCCCAGAATTCAATGATCAGTACCGGCGCCGGCCAGGCTCGAACGTAGATCGTCTAAGGAATGGGAAGGGATATTAGTCCAACACTTGTTATTACTAGAGGCCGTATATACTACTGCGCACTTCACAAGTGTCACGGGAGAAGGATATTTGTTAGTAAAAATTTCAGTATTGGTATTATTCGCGCGCGACTCAGTATGTTTCGATTTCAAGATCCCGAGTGAACGTTTCAACAATATCCTATTTTGAAGACCCGAGAAGTCTTGATTTACAGCTCTTATTAGAGGAAACTGAAGAAAAATTTTCAATACTACCGCGTAAAGAATAAAAACTTCCCTATTTTTTATAAATGAAATTACGTGATACAAAATAAACGAGTGAATAGGATTTAGACAAAATAGTTGATTCATTGCATTGACATATTCTAAACAGTTGTTATAAAATCATTTTAAATCACCAAATAAAGGTCAACAGATTTCACACGCGTCTTGATTTTTCATTATTTCCTATTTATTATTTTAATTATTTATTAAAATTGATTGGGTATATTGGTTGATCTGGGTAGCCGGCTACCGAGAAAAATAAAAATTTATTGTTTGAAATATTAATATCAAGTGTTTTTTACTATGCATTCAATATACCGATATATGATATCTCTGTTATTAACTTTGTAATATCATCATCGGATTTGCGCAATAGTTGATTTTTATCATTCAATTCATAATCCTGAAAGACAATCAATAACATGGAAGAAAAAAACATTTCAAATAAAACTTTTCTCCGAAGCTAGATGGAAATTAATAGGTTGAATGAAGAGATAATTTAGTAAAATAGAGTAATCAGAAGTGAAACATTGAAAATATCTGACAACTGAAAGAAAAAGAAACTCCTGCAATTGTCGCCTTTTACGACATGGAAGCAGGAACCCAGAGGATCTATTCTTGGTTCATTTTTTTACCGCCGGATTCCACACGGCATCTAGGCTGGTACTGTCCGGAGAGAGCTAATAGGTACTTTCAATCTCCTAGTGGACCCCAGCCCCTATTATTTTTCATAAACGATGGCGAGCATAAATACAAATCCCATAAAACTGACCGATAAATTTTTCTAGTTTGCAGAAATTAATTTGAAGGCATATAAATTTGATTTGGCACTTAAAGTTTCCCATTTTCTGTTCCGGAAACACCGAAGGAAGTAAAAAAAAAACTCCAAGTAGAACTCACTTCGATTTCTCAGCGATGCTTGAACCGATTTTCACAAATCTTGATTTAAATTGAAGCTCATATTGTCTCAAAAACTGCTGTGAAATTTCATCCGGAACTGATTTCCGGTTCCGCAATTACAGGCTGATTAGTGTCAAAGCTTTCAAACCGCCATATAAAATGACGATTCAAACCAGTACGCACCGGTACGAGCTGGCACGGAAGAAGAATACACAACTCGCCTTTACAAATACAGCGGGCTTTGTTCAATTTCGTACACGCTATCAAGAAAACAAAACCCAACACCTTAGCTGATTACTTACTCACTTTTCTCAGATAGAGCCTGACCGATTTTCACAAACCTAGATTCAAATTAAAGTTTTTATGATCCCATTCAAAGCTTGAGAATTTCATCCGAATAAAACTTCCGATTCCGGATTTACGAGATGAAGTGTATTAAAAAATTTATAGCGTCACTTTAAGCGGCAAAGTCAAAAACGCAGAAAATTTCTAAACTGGGCTCGAATCTATTCCAACCGTTAGTCATTGTTAGTAGACGGCCTATCAAACTAATTCAGACTGTCCTGGTTCCCGATTTCCGATTCCGGAATTTTTCTCATTATTTTCTCATAGATGGTTTGGTTGATTTTCATGGACATAGGTTTAAGTAGAAGGTGTTATAATCCCAAATAAAATTCCAGATTTTCATCTCGATCCGACTTCCGGTTCCGGAACTACTGAATTAAGTGTTAGAAATGTTTTTCTTTTATTCAAAAATATAATATATTCCTAGGCACACTGCTTAAGCTCTAAGATGCCAAGGGTATTTTCTAATCTTAATTAACGACTAACTTAAAACTAGAATAGTATCATTAGACAATGTCGTATCAGGGTCTCGGTATCATTGAAAGGATGCTGTATACAGTCTATTTGGTGCTTAGAAACAACTGCATACAACAGTACTAAAAATCGTGTTTTACGTTCACACAAAAATATCAATATTTTCGATAAAAATGGATAGATTTTGAAAATCTATAGCTATAACCTTGTAAAACCTAAGTGCCAAACATATTGTGACAGATATTGTAAAATGAACTGTAAATTTAACTCGAAACGTAAATAATCAATTTCAAGAGCAGTCAATAGCGTTCAGGCTACCGAGTCGACCATTCGTTTGCGACTATTTTGATCAAAATCTCAAAATCAAAATGACACTCAGCTCTCTTCGGTCTCGGAAATTTTTTCAGAAGTTTGAGCGAATTTCCTTACCTGTTTTTATATTTATAAAAACTTGCCTAATCCACCTAACAATGTGATGAAACCTTCTTTTATCGATCCACATGTTTTCTGCATCAATCATCGGTTTTCTCTCAGAAATTGTGGAACCGTGCTAAAAATAAATCGACCCAAAATACCATGCTGACCAGTACTGTATTCAATATTTCAATCAATTAGAAACGACTGTATTGAAAATTGTGTCTAATTTTCATTTCAAGAGTCATTTCATTGTGAATAAATGACGGATTTTTACAATTTACGACTCATTTGATTGGTATCTAAATTTGGAACAATTTTTAGTTTTCAAGGTCAATTGTGACAGACATTGTCAAAAAACTGTCAATTAAGAAATAAAGTTTGTTTACTTCGGAAAGAAATCATAAAATCTAAAAACAAAAACGTGCTTAATCCACCTAGCAGTGAGATGATACTTTTTTATCAATCCGCATGTATTATTTGCATGAATATTCTTCGGTGTTTCAGTTCTCATGACATTATTCTAATGTCCGTCGTTTTAAGTGGCAATTTGATATTTTAATCACTCACTCTTCACTCTGTAATGTCGAAACTGCAAATTGGATCGTATTTGAATCAAAACGTGTAACAATCGATTAAACATTCCATGATATGTCGAAGTAAGTTCCATTTTAGAGTTTACGGTTATTTACGGTACTTCCAGATCCGGTATTCAGGAACCAGCATAACCTAAACCGATTCGTATGGCCATATGACGTAAAAATTGCAATATTTTTGAGTCCAACTTTAAAGCTTTTCGGGATTGTCATCTTCTATATCGGTTTAAATTTCAAAAATTCATCATCCTACAATTCCAGAATCGGAAGTCAGAATTGGATAAAACTGGATTTATTTTAATTTGAACTTTTGTTTCTGGAATTCGATTTGGCTTTTTTGAGAAAACGATTGAGCTTTGAGAAACGATTCGATACTGGAACCGGAATTCGAAATTCGGTGTAGCCGAAGTCAGACAAATTCACCTGAGTAGCTGTATAGTTTACATTTGTTTCAAAATGTTTGAAAATCAATGTAGACATCTTTGAGAAATCGTAGTGCGAATTAAATTTTTGGGTGCCTTCCGAAACGAAAACTGAATACAACCAAAAATGAAATAAGTATATTTGGTTATCGACTATCCAAATCTGCTAACCCGATAAACCTGATAAATTTATGTGAAATAAACATTTTTATACTAATCACCCTGTATCTCCGAAACCAGAAGTTGGATTTGACTGAAAAACAAGATGTTTTATAGAATCTTAAAACTTTTCATTTGAATCTTAGATGATTCTTAGATTTCATTTGAATCTTAGATCGGTACAGCCGTCTACGAGAAAAATGAGTTACACAGTTTCATTTTCACATATCATCCTGTAGTTCCACAACCAGAGGTCGGAACCAAACATAATTCAGGAACCTTGTTTGGGAGTATACGACTTTTCATATGAACCTGAGTTTGTAGAAAACGGTTAAGTCATCTCTGAAAAAAATTGAGTGACGCATTTGCAGATCTCGACGAACTGATTCGAATGGTATATGGCTGATATGTTCTTCCAGCATTTATTGCTGTAAGTAGTTTCAATCAATATAATTAAGGAATTGTTTTCAACTCGAAAATTCTACCATCATCTGGTTTACATATATTCGAACGATTATGTTGCCAAAAACGAACCGTGCTAAAATCGGTCCGAGGCAAAACAGTCATGAAAAAAGATGCTGTACACAGTCTTTTTGGTACTTAAAAACAATTGTATGTTACAGTCTGAAAAATCGTGTTTCACGTTGCTCCCAAGGATTTCTTTGCCAGACAGCGCTCAAAACTTATACTGCTGTATTAGGGGGAAAAGTCGCTTACACAAAAAATTCGATATCTCCGTTCAAAATGGACGGATTTTAACAATCTATGGCTTGTTGGATAGGTATAACGGTGCGGAATCTAAGTCTGAAAATATATTCTGTTTTCAAGGTCGATTGTGACAGATACTGTCAAAAAACTAAAAATTTTGACATAAAACTTCGTATAACTCAAAAAGTATACATCCGATCTCAAAACCATTCAATAGCGTTCAGGGTGACGGGGAGACCTTTCATTTGCGACTAGTTTGATCAAAATCGGTCCAGCCATCTCTGAGATCCCGACCTCTTAGTTAACAACATACACACACACACACACACACACACACACACACACACACACACACACACACACACACGGACATTTGCTCAGTTCGTCGAGCTGAATCGATTGGTATATGACATTCGGCCCTCTGGGCCTCGGAAAATTTTTCTAAAGTTTGAGCAAATTCTATACCTATTTTTTATATTTATAAAAAAGGTAAAACGAAACAAATTTTACCCAGAGATACAACTTATGAACTAAATTGAGGTAAAGAGAGTTAAACGGTCTAGTACCGTCATTCTAGTATGTGTACTTGGATCACTGAAGCTTTTTACGAAATATGGACCAATATTAATAGGTCATATTGGATCTGCTTCGGGATTGAAAATCTGAATTCAACATAAAATTATTTTTTAGGGAGAATTGGAGTAAAACGATCTAGCACGTAGCATGCGATCGTAGAAACTATCTGTTAATTATTTTTGAGGTTATATTCGAAATATAGAACTGCCTTGTGTAACTATAATTGGTTCAAACACCAATCAGTGAAATTTTTATTTTCTGTAAATTCATCGGAGAAGATGATTTGGGTTAAAACAGAATACAGTTATTTGCGGTAATTTTCATTAAAAACAATTCATTTATCGAACTTATGAACATGTCAGGAGTAGCTTCCGATTAGTCACATTAATTTTTTTAGAGTTTCACAGTAAAGTCAGAACAAAGATGAATTGGAACGAAACGGGCATGATCGTGATTTTTTCCGATCTTTCAACTATCACCAATCGATTCTATGGTAATTTATGCATAAGAAATTCCAATTTTGAAAATATTTGCTTAGGTTTTTATGAAATTATTGAGTAAAGTCGTGTTTTTGATCGTTTTTTTCCACTGTTGCATCAGTTTATTATTGACCAGTGACCTAATCCTAGTTTTGACAACCAATGCTAATTAGATACTAATTAAGCAAGATTTTTCTATTTTGTTCGCACAAAACGCAGAGAATTGCAGGGCTAATGTAACCGAATTGCTATTATCATACACTTATAGACCAGCTGAGTCCAAGGATTTCGCAATGTGTTACGACGAAACTTAGGCTTCTGTTATCTTGATTGTTAAAACAGCACCGGCAACCGAGTTTCATTACGTCCCATCATACAGAACTGAAACATGCATCTCAACGAGGAAAAACATTCTTTTCGTTTAGAAACTGTTACACATACTTACATAAAACACGTTCTACATGTGTTCTATCTGCCCTGCTTGCAATTTGAGCACATTAATTACTCCATTTAGTGCTGGCACGTTCCGCAGATTCGCTTGACGTTTAAATTTACCAGCACCGCTCTGCTGGGGTACCGAACTTGTGGCAATGGGCGCATGTGTATGTGAAGATGGAGAAGGTGGGGGAGGGGGAGGGGCTCTTGTCTAACAGTGCCTCATTATCGTTCCCAGCGAGACCAATTTTGCTGTCGAGAGTGCCGCTTGACACACATAAACCAGAAAAGTTTTGCAGTCGATGGAGAACCAAGATTGGAGGTAGAACTTTTTAGAAACTTTAGAAATAGTTCGGAAGGCGATAACGAATGTCGATGGTAAATTTATGGTGTTTCCGGTAGAACAAATAAAATGTTGATTCCTAAAATGGTACTGGCGCTTAAATATTCCCTGTGTGTAGAAATATTCAATCAAATATGTGAAAATGACTTTTAGGAGCTCATTTCAGCCGAACCGCACAGCATTTCTCTTATCAAACTTTTCGTAATACCTCCCCTGTCATAATTCAGTTCATTGAAGAAAAATCGTTAAAGTTTACACGACATGAAAAAATAAGGTGCGGGAGAACAGCAAAGAAAAGCTCGGAAAACTCCTCGTTTTTCTATGTAGATACCGTATATCAAGAAATCATTGCTAGAGATTGCCACCAAGAATGTGCAATTTCTGGGATGGCCAGTGTAGGTGGCAAACTATAGGAAGATGCTAAATCACTTCAGAACAACTTTTGTAATTTCGCGTTTTTTGCTATCGACCCTGCTCTTGCCTGGAGCACAATCGAATAGAATAGATGCAAACACAACAAGTGTGCACCGAGCCGAGAGTAGTGCCACTGCCGTTTAGCGCTAGAGTCAGACAGGAAAAAAGGCCCAGGCTGTGTTGTGAGCGCATAATTAACAGTGTAATTATCTTATGAAATATTCTCACTGATAATAAAACAAGCTAATTGTACTTTAAATATTGTGCACGTCTTGTCGGTGGCACTGCACAGACCAGGTTCTTCGTGGTACTGACGCGCCACCCCGACCAGTGTATCCCTTCTGTCCATTTTTGCTCGAGTTTTTTTTTCTGTTGGGGGCCTGAATACTACCGGACGGCCACTTCCAAGTCCGACGAGACAAGTGCTTCCGTGCTGCACTCATTATATCGAGCTATTTTTGCGATAATGAAGAGTTCTGCTGGAGTATGTCGGGTACTATTTTTCGCTCGTTGCTCGGATGGTACCGAAGTTTCGAACAATTTTCTTCAGACGTTGCTTTTGTTTGGTTTAAACTTCGTAAAAGAAACAATATGTTTAGAGCACGATGGATGTGCCGACAGATTTTTGGGAATTTTGGGAACGGTTTTAATGATTCTAATAATATTATGTTTAATGTACTATTGTTGATTGCACGTAATACGTTCGAGATTACTTATATCAAGTAGTTGCCTTCGAAATCTATGTCTTTTTACATCTTTTCACAATCTCACGCCTAACAAAGAAATTACGATTGCTTTTTGATTCAAAATTAGTTTTATTCATCAACGTCATCTCCATCAAGAGCAACGCATTCATTGCAGCGCCGCTCTAATATTTCAATACCACTTTTGTAGAACGATTTATTTTTTGCCTCAAAATAGGCCTCAGTTTCAGCGATAACCTATTCATTCGTGCAAAATTTCTTACCGGCGAACATTTTTTTTCAGGTCTACGAACAGCCAGTAGTCACTGGGAGTCCAATCTGGCGAATACGGTGGATATGGGAACAATTCGAAGTTCAATTCAAGTAGTTTTGACAAATTTTTGTCTTTGCCATATGCGGGCGTTTCTTTGCAATTTCGGCCTTCAAACGCTCAAACGCTTCAAAGATACTCGATAATTAAGTGAAATAGTTGCTGTCTGCGCTCAGATGACGATCGCTCTGATTCCGGAGTAAAGTGATGAATCCATGTGTCATCCATTGTGACTTATTGACGCAAAAATTCTGGTTTGTTACGTTTAAACATGGCTAAACACTGCTCAGAATCATCAACACGTTCTCATTTTTTGGTACCACGTCAAAATAATTGAACATCTTTTGAAGAAACCGCGTAAAACATCGATGAAAACGATGAATGATAGCCGCAAGGGGTCAAGTTCAGGAAGTATGACGGATGAAGCACAAGTTACCATCCGAGTTCCGAAGTGATGTTTCTGACCGCTTCTACTGTATGTATGTGAGGGCATTGTCGTACTGCAAACTGACTTTCTCGTGTTTTGATCAAAGTTTTCGCTGGATTCAATTTCATTATTTGTTTTCGGTAGCGAATAATAATTACAGTTTCCCCTGGTTTGAAAAGGTTGTAGAGCAAGACACCTTTTCAATCCCACCAAAATGGACAACTTTTTTTTTCTTCCAGATGCAATTATGTTTGGTAGTTTTTGTTATTGGTTGACCAAGACCAAGCCATGATTTTCTGGGCTTCTTAAAATTAATCCACTTCTCCTATCCCGTCCGTAGGTTGTGTATAACGACTGGTTTGAAGTTTTATCGGAAGAAGAGAAAGGTCATCAAAAACGGCCGAAAAGTCGTTCAACTTCATAAACAAATCATTCGTCTATTTCCATTTGACTGAGAAAGCCGCACTTCTTCCGATATAAAATAAAATATCGCTCATATCATTTTTCCTGCTATACATCATTCAGATCATGAGGAACCCATTTTCCCATTTTCTGAATATTTCCCATAACATGTAGACGATCTGAAATAACTTGAAAATTAACGTTTATCCTCTCAGCCCTTCTTTTCTTAGTTTGGGCATTGTCTTCGTTCAACAATCCTTGCCATTTAGCAAGGGTGCTCTATCTGTGCGTTCTTTGTCTTTAACACTGAAATCTCCATCTTGAAATCATTTAAATCAGCTATTCTCAAACAGTGACCTGCGAAGTAGGTTTTGAGGAACGCGAATCATTATTATGAGCAACTTTCTTTATTGTCAGCAATTGTTTCTAGATCATGTTATTGTTCTCTCAAAATTGTGTATCATTTTCCGTTGATACTATGTAATTTTAGAAACAAAAATATTTTAAATATTTCCTGCTCAAAAAAGTCATACGAATCGTGGGGGTCCGTGGGCAATGATAATGGTTTCAAAGGGGTCTGCGATATAAAAAGATTGGCAACCATTGATTTCAATCAATCTTCACAAGTCTCGATCGATAGAGCATGTTCCCCGTAAGTTACAACCAGAATTCGAAGGGATTCAGCAGCACTTTTTTCAAGACAAAGTTATGAATCAACATTTTCCGTAAATGCTCTTTACTTGGTAAGAATTTCGACGTGTTCGATGACTTCATACTAACTTTCAATCGACAAAATAACAATGTTACAGTAAAAAAAATGACGCAACAGTTTCTACGGTGAACTCATTCAGTTGACAAAATAAGACCTATGATCATTAAGTGCTATGCGATCTGGATCAACACCTTTCATAACCAATACCAATCAACTGAACGGTCCTTTCAGGGCTTTCGAAATTCTCCAGAATTTAATCAGGAAAGTATATTTCGCATAGATATAACTTAGTATATGCGGGACACATAGAAAACTGTTGCCTAAATATTCCAAAAACACTGTTTAAATTTACAGATAAAGTTGTGTAGTCCTCCATCAACCGTTCAAACAACCTCACAGAGCTGTCTTTGTAGTTTTTTCATTAAAAATGCTCATCATAGTAGCCAGTTTCCATCGCGGCTAAAAGCATCAATTGTCAGTATTTTAGTTTCTGCCAATGATTTGAGACCAGTTTTTTCAAGGGTTTTTGAGTCATAAATTGCAATTATAGTGATTTATTTTAGATAATAGATAATGTTTTGTCTTAAATTTCAGTAGAATCGGTTAATACCGTTTTTAGTTATCACTACCGTAAAAAAACTCTATGATTACTCACCAACTAGTCTACCACTACAGGGATATACATAACCACTTCGGTGCGTTCGTACACGCTCATTGAACATAACTAAAAAAATATTAGAGGGTTGTATTCAAGACACGACCGATCACGATTACATTAAAAAAGTAATAATTTTTAGGTACCCATAATAAAGACTTTCCCAGAAAGTATGGACGCTATCTAAAACCGCTGCCATTTCGCAATGGTTCAGAATCTGTCAATTTTTATGGCTGGGTTCTGTTGTTTACACTCTTCTATAACCACTTGTACAGTTGTTTATTCGTTTTCATTAGTTTGTTTCGAAATGCGTGGACTTTCAGCAGAACAACGTCGAAAAATTGTGTACAAATGATGCACAGAACGCGGACTGTCACTGAGAAAGATAGCAAAATGGAAGGAGTAAGTGAAAAAGCCGTGCGAAATGCAATCGGGAAGTTCGGTGAGGATAACACCTTTGAGGATAAACCGAAAACGCGTCAAAAAATAGCCTCAGTTGGATAAACGTATACTGGAGTCGTTCGAGCAAAAGAAGAAGGTTTCAGTTCGGGATGTGGCCAAAAAAGTGGGCACTTCGAAGTCAATTGTTCTTCGTGCTAAAGAACGTTTGAATCTTCGAACCTATAAGAAGCAGAGACAACCAAAACGTAGTCCGAAACAATAAGCATCGATCAGGCCGAGGGTTCGAAAGCTGTACGATACGATTCTTGCTGGAAATTTGAACTGCATAATCATGGACGACGAAAAACTCGATTACAAATCCTTTCCGGGACTACAATATTATACGGTGCGAGAAGGGCACGTGTTAAACCAGTCCGAGACATCGATTGAAGTCGAAAAATTTGGTAAGAAAGCTATGGTCTGGCAAGCAATTTACAGCTGCGGTAAGATTTCGAAACCCTTCATCACCACTGCTTCAATGAATAGCGAAATATACATCAAGGAATGTTTACAAAAACGACTTCTACCCATGATTCGAAGCCACAAGGATCCTGTTGTCTTCTGGCCAGATCTTGCTTCTTGCCACTACTCGAAATAAACGGTAGAATGGTATACTACCAAAAATGTCACTTTCGTCCCAAAAGACATGAATCCACCAAATTGCCCACAACTTCGACCAATTGAGAAATTTTTGGCATCAACGAGGGCACATCTTAGGAAACATGTCTCGACAGCCGAAATCATTCAACAGTTCGAAAAAGATTGGAAAAAAGTGTCAAATCTTGTCTACAATGACTAAGTAGCAAATGTTGAGAAAAATATTCTGTTGTTGTAGTCTAATATTATCAGTATATCGAATAAAATTAGAATATCTAACACTTGTGAATAATTTACAGCGAAATCAAAGTGCGTCCATACTTTCTGGAACAGTCTTTAAATACAACAATAAAGATGATGGTGGATGCACTAAAAATCGAAAATTACAATCTTGCTCTACTTTTAGTGTTTATATTTTTGGCGAATGATAAAAATCACAAAATTCAGAACAATTTATTCTACTCTATTTTGATGCCTTCAAAAAATTTTTACATTTGAAAATTTTTGGAAAATATCCTTTAAATGAAAGTCAATTTGATGATTTCAAAGTTACTTAAAAGATCAATTTTGGATACGAACAACCTCAAGATATAAATCTGGACAAATGGAACGATTTTATGTCATAATAATTTTCAAGACAGAGAACGTACAAACTCAATCATTATATAAACAGCGATTAGAGAAGATTTTAAATATTTTGATAAAAAAATGTGAATGTGAAAAATTTGAATAACCGTCAACCAATAATCTCAGTAATAGTGTAGTTTTAATGATCCTTCATTAAAAAGCGTCGATAATCTTCGGAAAGTGTCTGAAAATAGAATGGCAGCAATACAAGAAAGAAAATATGTGACACAGTCCGCAGAACATATTTTGTTACTTTAATTGATTTTCACTTTTGCATATTAAGGAAAGCTTGTATTAACACCAAAAATTGATTTTACACAATGAACAAACGATCGTCAGTTTGCGAAATATTTCACCCGCTGATGAAGTATTTCCACAGACATAGGGGAGAGTGTTCGGTTACCGGCACCCGTTTATTTTAAGCTTCTAACTTCTGACTAAGTGCACATTATCCGGACATATATACATCAATGGAAAGCTAAAGTCTCTAGCTAACAAATGATTAAGAAACTAAGTTGACTTATTTGATTGTAAAAATTTTATTATCAAATTAGTGAAGTGATAAATTTTGGTCATTTCAAAAAAAGTGTTCGGTTACCGGCACCCCAAGAAATTTCGCTGCAATTATTCAAAGAAAAAACGGAATTTATTCTTTTTGGAGGCATTTTGGACAAAAGTTTTCATTGCCTGATGGTGACCTCGACAAGCAATCGAAGTTTCAAAAATCTGTAAAAAGTCTTCAGACGAAAAAAGGTTTGCAGGGTAACTACGAAATTTGATAATTGACAGACAAATTTGCAGATTTGGCATCACTGCATGACACTGACAATTTTTCAAGATTTGTCGAAAAAATGGAGTGTCGGTAACCGAAATCGGTTGATATTTTGAAAATGACGAAAAAACCGGTTTTAATCCACCTAGTGGTGTAATGATGCCTTTCTCATAACAATCATACTATCAAATATAGTACTGTGGTATTCTTCAAAATAATTTTCTTCGATTCTTGAAAGAATAAATGAAATCGATTTGTTTGACCGTCTACTGATAAAAACTATCAATTGGAAAAGATTTGTATAAAATATTTAACACATTTTACCCTATATTTCCGGATCCGGAAGTCAGATCCGGATGAAATCCAGGAATTCCGCAAGGGACTGCAGGACATTTGATTTGAACCTAAGTTTGTGAAAATCGGTCGCGCCATCTATGAGAAAAGTTAGAAAACATATTTTAATTTTTTTGCACATTTTACCTTATAACTTCGGAACCGGATGTCAGATCTTAATGAAATTCAGGAATTTAGTATGGGACCTAAAAAGCTTTCATTTGAATCTTTATCTTTATAAAAATCGGTTCAGCTATCTCCGAAAAATGTTGGTGCACTTATTTTCACAATTTTATGGACATTTTAACCCATAATTCCGGAACCGGAAGTCGGATCCAAATAATATTCAAATTTAAACGTCTTGGGACCACAAGACGTTTCAATTTGAATGAATTGAAAATCGGTTCAGCCATCTCCGAGAAAAGTTAGTGCAAAAAACGTTACATACACACACACACACACACACACACACACACACACACACACACACACACACACACACATATATATATATATATACACACACACACTAGACGAACTCGAATAGTATATGACACTCGGCTCTCCGGGCCTTTATTCAAAAGTCGGTTTTGCATAACCTTTCTATATGAGAAAGGCAAAAAACTTTGGTTGGGAAAATTTTGATAGCATCCGGTATTACATCACGAATTAGATCGATTTCACCTCATAAATATTCAATCCACTCACCTTTTCGATTGATACTTTTCAATTTATGCTACTATAAAAACAGTTTTAGAAAACTTTTGAGTTGATTTTCACGCAATTAAAATTTGTTTTAAGCGCAACAAAAAGGACAAGCGTCTGTTTGCTTTGGTATTCGGTATAAAAAGAACGTTCTGCTATTACACACACACGTGACATTTGTCGGAATGACGCTATCTGCTTTCTGTCAGAAGTAACAGTGGGGTGCCTGCAACCGAACACCTTTCCCTACGTATTTAGGGGTGTCCAGATTTTGTCCCGAACAAGCTTTAACGTTAAGTCCGAAGTACCGGTATTAGGCCTTGGAGAGGAAGTTAAATAAATCAACTTTGCACGAACATAACTATGATGTGTTTAATTGTTCACGGGAATTTTGGAACATATTCGTCATGAAAATTTTGCTTTTTTTCGAGGACAGTCTCTAGTTGTAAACGTTGTTCGTGATATGCGGTGCATTCGTGATCTGCTTGGTTTTCTGTATATGCCTTTCCAATCTATCGTTTGTTGAGTATGGTGATGAAAATAATGCATCCAATCAAAGTTCAGTCTTTCAATCGTCTCTCATCCCGTTTATTTCCTCAATAATCACTAACCGAATCCGAATACCACCGTCTGTCTCACCACACTGAAATTTTGTTTGCTTTCGTTGTTGAGCATTCCACAAATCGGATTGGTATGACAGTTGCAAACCTAAATTCGCTTCCGTACTGCCACCAAATCCAGGAATGTTACTTCGATGCGCCTTGGCGACGGTTACACGGCAGAAGCTGCTGGCTGAATCGATATCTGTTTAGCGGTGGAAGCATGAACTTTTCATAATTCATCTTCGATTCGAATGGTTTTCGCAGCACCACAACATGGATGCTTCACTGCATCGCACAAATCGTCTCGATTCTGCTTGGTGTAGGAGGCATTAAAAAATGAGAATGCTGTTGACAGCGAAATCGATGTCCGTCTTTCGAATGCTTCTGGTTATAATGCGACAGTTTTAGTTGATACTTATCATGAGTAAATATAAATTGTGAATTGTTCCTAAGTTTTCTAAAGCAATAGATTTTCGTTGGACCTGAAATAAGAAGTGCGGAAAGCAGGATCACAGATAATAATTGCCAATCCACGAAAGGCCATCTGCACTATTTCTGAGGTCATTGATAGCTGGAACGATCGAACTCATACCCGGCTGCAGTCAACCCAGAGATGCCTCAGAGACATCGAGAAACAAACGATCTAGCAAAGTGCTCTCAAGCCACACAAACTCAATTGAAATCATGAAGAAAACAGTCCGTCTGCAAGGTATCATTATTGCATTAGGATTTAATCACTCCGTTTCGGGCCTAACATAATCATAACGATTATACAATTGCATCGGAGTAACTAATCGTACGAACCGGGCAGAGGCAGAGGTGCAAACGGAGGCAGACAGGCAGACAGCTTGGGTGGCCGGAACTGCCTTTCTTCCGCTCGCATACAAAACTTTGCACACATCGTGCACGTTTTCTATCGGCTACAAGAAGCTGACGTACTCCGAGCCATAGTAATTTTGCGCAACGAGTCATACCTGGACCATCCGAGAAAGAAGGCATGCCGTAAGCGAGAAAGTACAACAGTTTCCCATAACAGCCCACCTTTCACTGCGGTATTTCTATCATGATCCGAGCTCAGTTCACGATAGATGTGTGTTTCTCCCGGACGATTCTATTCGATAATAGTGGGGTGGCGATCAAAATGTGTACCGCCCAAAGATGCCACAAGGGGTGAAGAGGTGAAGGTTAAGCGTTGCGCACTAGTGCGGTTTTGATGAGAGAATGTGCGTTGCACGTAGTTTGAGAATTTCATTAAATTTTAATTGAATGAGGTATGAGCTACGGGGAATATAAATTAGACTATTAATTGTGCACCCCTAGCGAAAGGTATCATGATGCCAACCTACAATCAGTGAAATGATTCGTCTCCGGGTGACAGGAAAACTTTCGGTGACGTGCTGCACGTTCTCTTTCTATGATCACCACAGAACATGCACTGGTAGCGGTGAAATAAAATTATAAATTCTTAAAACTTACCACTTGAAGTGACCGAGTGCTTAATCCGTTTTTAAATACGAGAAAAAAAATCTAATTTAGATTGCGAGTAGTCATTTCAAGTACGTAGACAATTGCGGGACAGTCGTCCACTTTACTGTGGACGTGACGCAGCGTACGAAAATGACCACATATTTTTTTTTATTAAATAGATTTAGACAAGTGAACAAGTTGTTCTTGAACTAATGCGGCTATCGATTGGATGAGCGAAAAGTTTATTCATTCAGTATGAACTTCATGCACATTTAGAATTAGATTTGCTGAAACTTTATTGCTATTATCGAACACGTCTTATTCGAATTATTTCACGCATCGCTGAAACGTTTCATTGGTATGACAGCTGAAACTTCCTCTACTTTACCTTCCGTGGCACAACATGTTCACACTCATATCAAATGAATATGCGCGCTAACACATTTTGTAAGAACGGTAACAAAATCCGAATTCATCGGTACACGATCTTTCCGAAAAAAAACTGATCTTACCGAAAAGTACCGTGTTTTGTGTTTGCAAATCATTTGAAGAACACTCAACTGCGAATCGGAAGATTGAAAGAGGAACAAATCGAAAAGTATGCTCCCGACAAATGGACATGACAAAAGGCCATTATTGAGAAAAATTCTAAACTTTTTGTATTAGATGTGACTCGCAAAGTTGGAAAGCCAAAATCATACGTACAAAAAAGTGAAGTAGAGTCCAGGACTGAAGGCATACGAAGTGAAAATGGTTTCCAACCGTGAAAACATACGTGCTTTAAGACTTTAAATAGTCATTTAGGGGTTTGATACCTCATGTGTACCGTTTTGTGCTAAAGTGCACATGACTAGTTTTCATTTTTTTTACGTTTCGCATTCAGCTCATCAGTGCGTCAGCAGTTTATGTTGAGCTACTAACGCCACCTAACGGTTCAACATAAACCGCTGAGCAGACGTAAAGTATTTGCTACTTACAAATGGATCAGGGTCATGTCGCCGAAAGCCATTTCGCCGAAAGCCGTTTCGCCGAAAGTCATTTCGCCGAAAGAGTCATTTCGCCGAATGTCATTTCGCCGAAAGCCATTTCGTCGAAAGGGTCATTTCGCCGATTCCTACAAATGTCTTAAAATCGTAATGGGAATCGATTTAACATAAAGACAAATTAAAGATAATAACGTTAACGCCCGTTTTCTTGACCTACAATTGTACTTGGCTTTCGGCGCAATGACCCGCTCCCCTTACAAATCACTGCTCAGCGGTTTTTGTTGAACCGTTAGGTGGCGTTAGCAGTTCAACATAAACTGCTGACGCACTGATGAGTTGAATGCGAAACGTAAAAAAAAAATGAAAACTAGTCATGTGCGCTTTAGCACAAAACGGTACACATGAGGTATCAAACCCCTAAATGACTACAATCTGTTGGCGGCCAGTATGTCGTCAATTTGTTTTGTTCTTTCGGCACGTCACCCAAGTAACAATTTTTGTTACGCTAGCTTGCTTGTTACTAGTTTGCAACCAGATATTTGAGTGATTGTTACTAACATCTAACCACTTGCATGACTCCAAAAGCGCAGTTTCTACTAGTTGTTAGGTCGGCTAAAAATAAGTTGTCGTTACGTTGTAATGTCATACTGAAAGAACTTATCTTTTCATAACTTGAAAATAACTTGTTTTCAAGTAAACTAGTTGAAACTTAGTCACTACCGACATTATAAACATTGAATGAATACAGAGCACTTTTCTATCATCAATAAAAAAGCAGAAGACTACTTTAAATCACAAACTTGATACAAGGTACAAATTTCACAACGATTTTGAAACTGTCGAGCGGAATTAAATTTTACTTAACTGTTTTTTCATGCGCCTTCAATCAAAATCTGTTTATAAAGATATAAAAAATAAACAACAAAATAACCCTAAGTTCGGAATGTTCAAAATTATTCCAAGTAGCGTGATTTCTCATCATTTTAAATTCATATATTATGAGAATTATAATATTATCACAATCGATCCCTATATTATTTTCTTCGTGTTTATGACAGTGCATAGAACAAAAATGACTATTCTGCCTTTCACTATTTTCGGCAAAAAGTAGTTTTGAAACAAGTAATATCCTGGTTTTATTTATGTTTCATACACTTCTTGAGACTCCATATTGTGTTCGCCATATTCAAGCCAACAAAGATTGTTTTGTTTGCATTTTCGTTATCATAACGTTGGGAAAACCTACCGATAACTATCTGAATCAATGAAGAAATGATATGTTATAATCTTATAATATCTAAGTTATTACTACACCAATTCACAGTAACGATTTACATATACGCTTACGTATTTATAATGGTTTCGCAACGGAAAATAAACCTTTTTTCAATTAGTAGCTAAAAGCATAGCTGTGATTAAAGATATGTTAGAATCAAGTAACGATAACTTACAAATGATAGTTAGTTCAATGTTTACGTTATAAGGAAACACTGCTGTCACCTTGTTTTAACCAGTATAACATAAAAAAACATGTTCGTGCTCTTGTTGCACCACAGTTGGGTTAAGTGGTATCAAAACTAGTTACGGGTTGCTACTATTGAAGTCAAATTAAATTATTTTCAACTAGTAGCTAGAAGCATTGTTGTGATTAAAGATATGTTTGGATTAAGTAACGATAGCTTATAAATTATATTTAATTCAATATGACACACAGATGTTATTATTGGAAACCTAAAGAACTATTTCGTAACTAGTTATGTTATGATGAAACATTGCTGTTACCATGTTTTAACCAGTATAACATAAAAAACATATTCGTACTCTTGTTACAACATAGTTTGGACTTTGTCGTATCAGAACTAGTTGCGGATTGCTACTTGGGCAGGATAGACATGGCACTTCGGTGCCAATAAGTGATTTGTAAGTAGCAAATACTTTACGTCTGCTCAGCGGTTTATGTTGAACCGTTAGGTGGCGTTAGCAGTTCAACATTAACTGCTGACGCACTGATGAGATGAATGCGAAACGTAAAAAAATGACTTTAAATAGCTTCCGGGACTGGATTTGTATACCGCGATGTAAAGGAACGCCATTTGCCGAGCTCTTTCGGATAAAGGAGGTGTCATAATACCTGAAGAAGTATTTGATTTGGCAAGCCATATGTAATTGTGGTCAAACATCTAAAAGTTTCATTTCTACCGACACTATCAATAAGGATGTGTACGAGAAAGAATGTCTGCGAATGCTGTTTCTACCATTTATCAGAAGTCACGACTCTCCAGCTCAGTGTTGGTATGAATTGGCCTCTTGTCACTATGCGAGGGCTGGCTTGGAATGGTATAAGGTTGCCGGAGCTCGACTGCCGATTAAACGCGAGAGGCGTTCGATGCACAGAACAATGTCAAATAATACATGAAATTGTGTTAGCCGCACGGAAATTGATGGTGCGTGAGTTAGCTGATGCCTAAAGTTTTACTACTGAGAGCAAATATCTTCGGCGAAATTCTGCAGAAGAAAACCATGCTGTCGCAAGGTTCCGCGCATGCTGACTCTAGATCAAAATCACGAACGCGTGCGCACTTCGGAGATGTATTTGGCTATATTGATACGGAATTGTGTGGCAGAAAATAGTATAAATACCCGGCAATCGACTGAAATCGTTATCAGGTTTCGAAGCGGCCAAAGGAGACACCACTGGTCGGAAAGGTAATGGGGTTGGTTTTCTGAGATCATCATGGCATACTCTTCAAGAACTAACACGAAATTGGAAGAACCATCAGTAGCGGATATCACCAGGCATTATTGGAGCGGTAGGAGGCCAAAATCACTACAAAACGGCAGCTCCACAAGGAGCGTTTCGCTTTCACAAGACAATGCGTAGGAACATAATAACATCAAAAGCATAGAAAGAAAAAGCTTTGATGAAATTTTGCACTCTAGAGGAATTGTTGTCAATCGAATCGCAGGCAGAATCTAGAATGTGATATACTCAAAATGAGTCAATTATTTGATTTCTTCACAACTCGAGAGCTACCGGCAAAATTTCATTGAAACCAAAGTTTAACAAAAATTAAATGCGATTCAACAAAAAAAAAAAACAAACAAACAAAAAACGGGATTTGAACCGCGAGTCATTAGATAACAAAATACATCCGTTTATCGACTGAACCATAAAATTTCATATCTGCTAAACGAGTAAATGGCGCATATAGAATAACGGTACCTCCTTTCATCTCAGTTAAAATAGTCATCCCATATATGAAAACCATTGCAGTGAGATCTGCTGTCTCTTTTTGACAGATTGTCTTTCAGAGTAAGATGAAAATAGGTACATTTACATCGACTTATCGCGTAGCTATAACAATAGTATTGAACAAGTTTCAAGCTATTCCTTGTGGTATTCCTTCTTAGAGCTAAAACAACTATATTGTGTCCAACCTTATCACAATTCCTTGAAAGTCGTGAAATCGGCAAAACATTATGGCGAATCTGATAATGAGATGACTGACTATTGGTATAATAGCTCTACTACTATTCCCGAAAAAGGCACGGAATCGGTAAGCTTGGACCTGCTCGGGTTATTTTTTTAACAGGTTCTCTCTTCTGGCTGTTCTCTAAACTCTGAAGGCTACTTCGGAGAACGCGTCTGGAGTTGATTGAAGGGATAACAGCCGAATCGAAGCAGGTGCTGAAGGTCATACAGGAGGAGAGCTATTTGGCATGCTTCGAAGACTGGAAAAAACGTTGACATAAGTACATTCTATCGGGAGAGGTTTACTTTGAAAGGGATGAAATTCATTTAGAAGAATTAAGGTGACACAGTATGTTAGTAAAATCATACACTTGCACTTATGTCATGTCGTGTCAGTCATGGTGCAAAATACAGTTGATAGACAAAGCAATATCATTTTATTTATTTTTTAACTCATACTGCATTGAAATTTAATTGGAAACAAAGAAAAAATATCCTATACTGACTTCCGTGTACACGGTTTAAGTCAGCATAGGAAACCTTTAAAATTGATTTCCAAACATGTTTACTGTAAAATCCATCCATCTCGTAGAATGATCTTTTATGAAAACTAGTTAAAAACTGACACTCATTCTTCAAAGCGTTGTTTCGGTTCCACGAACTCTTAAAAAGGTCCCATTTGTAAGTTGCAAATTTCATTTGTACTATTCCTACCTGTACATTACCGAGTAAATTCAGTTTCCATTTAGTTTTATGCACTCACCTGAAATGTGAAAAGAAACGGAAATTTATTAGACATATTGAAATTAACGTTTTCTGTTTATAATGAAATTCTGGAAAAAAAACAGTTTTAGTCAAGTGACCACTTAGCAAGAATAGTTTATTAATGATACACAATAATTACTTCTATCATGGTGACATGTTTTTATGTTCTTGCTGTATCGCCAACTCTCAAAATCAGGAGCGACTTGCTCCGATATCAGTGAAACTTTGCACACGTCTTCAGTATGATAAATCAATTGTTTTGAGGGTTTTAATATGATTTTTTGAGAGGGCGGATTTTTTTTCCTTGCACTATCGTCAAATCGTTGTTACTAGAAACTGGTGCGATTGCACAACAGCTAGAGCTCTTTGAATTTTTTTTCTAAATACACTCAAGTCTTTCATTTTGCGGAAAATACGTACCGCATAAAACAAATTGGAAAAAGCATAACTTCGAAAATTCTCACAGTTCTAGAGAGTCGATCTAAAAAATAAGGAGTGTATCGAAAATAAGCTATCCACAAATTTTTCTTTCAAATTATGATAAAAAACGATATTTTATTCAAACTAAAAATTGATCTTTTATTGTACGAGGTTAAACTTGAGTATAATGAAAACCGGATGAAATTTAAGTTATTCCTTCACGAATTTTCGAATTTTTGATCGAACGCTCTTCATCAAGTTCCGGACAAGTGTTGCATCGCATTTTTTGGACGCTTGAGCCCAAATTTTTTTGAACTCCTGCATGTTCCCAGCTGCCTAACCAGTTTTCTTGAAGACCCTCTTCACGATTGCCCAGTAACGTTCGGTGGGTCGAAGCTGATGGCAATTTGGTGGATTATTAATTTTCTCAACAAAATGTATACCCTTTTTCTCAAGCCAATTGAGAGTGGTTTTTACATAGTGAGCCGACGCTAAATCCTGTCAAAACAGTAGAGGTGTACTTTGCTTTTTATATAAATGCAGCAATCTCTTCTGGAGACACTCAGATCGATAGATTTCTGCATTTATAGTTCCGGTAGTGTAAAAAATGGTTGACGTCAAACCACAGGAACATATTGCTTGCCATACCAGCACCTTTCGACCGAGTTTCTCCACTTGAATCGACCTGTCCGCATCGCTCACATCCTCCCCAACGACGACAGTAAAGTATTGTGGACCTGGAAGGGTATGGAGTCCTCCTTTACATAAGTCTCATCGTCCATCAAAACGCATGCATCCGAACACTGCAAAAGACACGAATACAATTTCCGGGCCCTTGTTGCTGCTCGCTTCTTCTGTTCTACACTTCGTTTCGAGATTTTCTTCTTCTTGTAGGTGATTTCGCCTCTAGATATGCTGGATCATTCCGACACTCGTTCCTGCTTTTTTAACCTAATCACGTATTGACATTGATTTGTTCCTCATGATTAGAGATACCACTTTCTGGTCCAGTTTCGGGTTGAAAGAATCGGGTTTTCTTCCTCTTCCTGGTAGCTCATCCAAAGAATAGTATTCTCCAAACTTATTAATAATGATTTTAACACTGGCAACAACATAAATGTATGTGGATAGCTTATTTTCGATACACTCCTTATTTATTCGAGGTAACACGAGGATCTCGACGTTTCATGCATTTTTAAGACAAAACATGAAAACTACATAACTGTCTAAGTACACCTGATATTAAAGCCGTAAGTGAGCAATTAAAGAAAAAAATATAAAAGAAGGTGACAAAATCAGGATAGAAAAGATGTAAAAACAAAAAACAGGATAGTAAAGGTGTATTTTTAAACTTATACATGGGTAACATGAACAATAATGAAAATTAATGCAATAAGAATTTTGTTCAATACTACTTTCAAAACTTAATAAATAAAAATATTACCAACATTGTAGGCTAATGCGAAGAGTGCTTTTAAAACATGAAGGTGTAACAGCCAAAGCAATGTATGTATCCGAAGATGCCAGATTCCTACAAAAACAGTTGGATATATTCTCCAACTGGTGCGACCTCAATAGAATGGCATTAAACCCATCTAAATGTTCCGTGATCTCTTTTACTCGCAAACGCACAACCGTAGTATTTAACTATACTATTTCCGGAACTATCCTCAAACGAGAATCGACTGTAAAGGACCTGGGAGTCCTTTTGGACTCTAAACTTAGTTTCGAACATCACGTCGAGTATATTATCTCTAAGGCTTCCAAGACATTTGGTTTAATTTTCGAGTCACAAAGAACTTTAAAAGCATATATTGCTTAAAAGCACTATATTGCGTACTGGTTCGTTCTATCCTAGAATACGCTTCTGTCGTCTGGGCCCCCTATTATCAACTGGACATCAATCGCATCGAAGCTATTCAGCGTAAATTTCTTTGCTTTGCTCTTCGTAGTCTTCCTTGGAGAGATCCCAACAACCTCCCAAGCTATCAGGAACGCTGTAAACTGATCGATCTACACTTGTTATCTGTTCGCCGAGATCTCTCCAGGGCAATATTCGTGTCAGATCTGTTGCAATCTCAAATTGATTGCCCCGAATTGTTAGGCAAACTAAATTTAAATATTCATTCTCGAAATCTTCGATCTCATCAATTCCTGAGAATTCAAACCGCTCGCACTAATTATGGCTATAATGAACCTTTCTCCAGTATGTGTCGTCTATTCAATCGATGTGCTCATGTATTTGATTTTACCCTGTCTCGCAATACCATAAAACAATTTTTTTTAAACACAATCTCAAACAGTCCTTCCAACTCCAATACTTAAATTCTAGATTTAGCTTTAGGGTGATTTAGTATCTAATCCACAAGTTTAGTTTAGTGCTCCCTTAGTAAGTCTGCTTCCATTCTCTATCGATTATGCAACCAAGAATAATATTCACCATTAGGTTTGTTTCTAACATCCGCTCGACTCTCTCGATTACCCGGCTGTCCACCATCTTCTTCGGAACTAACTAGATCTTTATGATGTTACTAATACTTTTTGCATCCCCCCCTCTTCATCTTTCCACCATCTTTTGAGACAATTCACTTGATCTTTTGCCGCTATCTACTTCTTTCGAAACGTCCCCCCCCCCCTTCCACCCCTTCGAACCCCTTCGCAATTCCATTTACTACAATATTCACTTCTCTCTTTTTCTCTCCTTTTTTCCTGCATTGCCGCTCTCCGAGGGCCACTATCTTTGATGTCCAGCATGCCGGACACCCGCCGAGTGTTTGTGACTTGGGGGTTTTCTCGCGGACCCTCACGGACAGCAGGATGCGGCCCTCAACGTCACCGTCCAGTCACTCTTGACCCTCGCCAGGAGTAATTTTACTTTAAGCTCTTAGTATTAAGCAGTATATCTGTTGGATCTTTGTAATCTGTTGATATGAAAAGATGAGGAGGTTTTATGCCTGCTGGAGAGAGAGATTGTAAATTTCAGCTCCAGCGAGCTTTTCCCTGCTCCCAAATAAATAAATAAATAAATAAATAAACTTTTAGTTCCGGAGCTACGGAGTAGAACGTGCAAAATTAATCAAAAAACTACACTTGATTTTCTCAGAGATCGCTCATAAAGTTTTCATAAAATTAGATTTGAATGAAAGATAGTATAACCCCACCTAATCCTACTGAATTTGATCCAGATACGACTTCCGGTTTCGAAATTATTAAAATTAAAATTTTATAACGTCACACAGTGGTTCGAATCAATAAAAACGTGGACATATATCAGTAGCTGCCAAACCGTTCTTTTAATGCATATAGTTGCTTTGAAGAAATTATTTACAAATATATACCGCGTAATTTGATCCTATCATTTCATCAATTGTTCATGGCCTACTTTGAAAAAAAATGTAACCATAACTTTTTTTTCTGAAGAGATAGAAATTTTTATTCTTCTACAAAGTTTTAGAACTATTAAAAATAATTTACTTTGTCAAATATACCAAAAGTCTAGGTCGCACCGTTTCGGATATACAAAGCGTTTTTATGGCAAACCCCTTAAAATCAGTTTTTTATTCATAAATTGTTTCGAGTTATTTTGTTATGCATACTTTGTTTGGAATAATTGTAGAATTTATAAAATCGCATATTTTTGTTGAAGATAGTGCATAGGTTTGTTCTTTCCTGGCAAAGTTATGCAACATTTCACCTTATTTTTACCTAGGATAAAACCTTGCACCGAAGCGAAATATGCAACTTTATGCAGCTGATTTTTAAAAAATTTGTAAGAAAAGATGTGCCCAATATCATAAAAAAAATCTAAGTGGAACTCGGTGGAACTTTTTTTTTAGGTCTTTTCAAAGTTAGTTTTAATTACTGAATCATGGCAACCCCCTTAAAACTAGTTTTCTAGTCATAACTTGTTTCGTGTTATTTTTTATGCATACTTCGTTTGGAATAATTGTAGTAAATATAGAATTTCATAATTTTGTAGAAGCTAATGCATAAGTTTATTCTTTTCTGGAAAATTTATGCATAATTTTACCTTTTTTACCAAGGAATCCTTGTGCCGAAGCGAAATATACAACTTAATGCAGCAAACTTTAATAATACTTATTGGAGAACATGTACCTTATCCAATTCATTTTCCAATGAGAATATCTTGAGTACTATTCGTGTGGCTCATTTCCACTATGGCCATGCTGAAACCATGAATGGTTAAGAAACAGAGGGCGCCACGCGTCTGCTATTTCTGTAACTCACTTTTGCAGTGAGCGTCGCCCGATCAACATTTCGTCTTAAAAATCGTGTTGCTTCGCGATAACTCAATTTATTTACACGTTTAAACATGAAATCTCTTCGTATAGGTTTGTACTTTAACAATACTTTATCATATTTTGTCTAGAAAACATTTTTCCATTTTTTAAATATGTGTTGAAGTTTTGATAATTTTTCGGATTTTCAATAATTAAAACTAAATTTGAAAAGGCCTAAAATTGCATCTAGTTCCACTTAGATTTATTCTAATATTGTCAATTGTAAAAAGTAACAAAATAAAAATCGCAACAATTTGCTTAAGTTGCGCGTGCAAGCATGAACTTGTTTATGCGTGTTTACGCGCGTCCAGACTGGTAGTCGGAAATAGGATAGAAATATCTTTCATATATTTGCATACGTGCATAGCATGTATAGTAATAATCCATGGGGTATTCCACACAAAGCCTTTTTCAACAGCCTGTAAAATATAACAAAGATACAAAAATTCGTCCAAGGCATGAATGTACGGTTTTTTCTTAGGTTTCAAATAAGCGATTCCATAAAACAACCTTTATAGTTTATTGAATGAAAAAAGTTAAAAATTAATAAACAAATAAAAAAAAATCCAAACTTGGGCACGAGGAAAAACAGCCGTGAAAAATCGATGACAGATGTTTTTTGTAGACTCCTAGTAGCGTCTGACCCACTGATTACGAATATAATAACCTATCAAAACTGGAAAGAAATTGTCACTGGAAGCAATTGATATGCTAAAACTTACAACAGAACAAGAAATTAGCGATACGGAAAACTCGGATGATAGCGTGACTGATACTGATTGATCGAATGCAATGCGACTAAGTGACATATTGTAGATTTATTAGGTTACATTAACTACCTAGTTGATTGATTAGGTTGTGAAAAGTATTGGGAAAAGTTACTCATTTAAATGCTAACTTTGTAGTAGATACTTAGGTAATAGAGATAAATTCTACGTAAGTAAATCCAAAAACAGTTTTTAAAATAAAGCGAATATCTCAAAAAAAAATTTTTTTACATTATTCATATCTTCAGCAAAAATACTTGAAATGTTTTTTTCTTTGAAATGAGATAGAAAAAATTTTTTTTAGTCAAAAACAAAATTATTCTTTTTCGAAATCGGTACTACCCCCTTATCAAAAATTAAGGTGCTACTTTCAAAAGAAGCGTTATATAATTTTGTAAAATTTCTTCGAAGACACGTTAGCTCTTAAAAATCAGTGAAAGTCTGTACAGACTTGTGACCGTCTTTTTCCAGTTTTGGACCACTGTGCGCCCTCTGTTTCTTAACCATTCATGGTTTCAGCATGGCCATAGTGAAAATGAGTCACACGAATATTACTCAAGATATTCTCATTGGAAAATAAATTTGATAAGGTACATGTTCTCCTATAAGTATTATTAAAGTTTGCTGCATTAAGTTGCATATTTCGCTTCGGCACAAGGTTTTCTAGGTAAGAAGTAAAATTATGCATAAATTTTCCAGAAAAGAATAAACTTATTCATTAGCTTCTACAAAATTATGAAATTTTATATTTTCTACAATTATTCCAAACGAAGTATGCATAAAAAAATAACACGAAACAAGTTATGACTAGAAAACTAGTTTTAAGGAGGTTGCCATAATTCAGTAATTAAAACTAACTTTGAAAAGACCTAAAAAAAGTTCCACCGAGTTCCACTTAGATTTTTTTTTATGATATTGGGCACATCTTTTCTTACAAATTTTTTAAAAATCAGCTGCATAAAGTTGCATATTTCGCTTCGGTGCAAGGTTTTATCCTAGGTAAAAAAAAAGGTAAAATGTTGCATAACTTTGCCAGGAAAGAACAAACCTATGCACTATCTTCAACAAAAATATGCGATTTTATAAATTCTACAATTATTCCAAACAAAGTATGCATAGCAACATAACTCGAAACAATTTATGAATAAAAAACTGATTTTAAGGGGGTTGCCATAAAAACGATTTGTATATCCGAAACGGTGCAACCTAGACTTTTGGTATATTTGACAAAGTAAATTATTTTTAATAGTTCTAAAACTTTGTAGAAGAAAAAAATTTCTATCTCTTCAGAAAAAAAAAATTATGGTTACATTTTTTGTCAAAGTAGGCCATGAACAATTAATGATAGGATCAAATTACGCGGTATATATTTGTAAATAATTTCTTCAAAGCAACTATATGCATTAAAAGAACGGTTTGGCAGCTACTGATTTATGTCCACGTTTTTATTGATTCGAACCACTGTGCGGCATTTAGAATGATGAAATGCAAAAAAAGAAGAATTCATATTAACGTAGGTCAAAATTGTTAAAAATTGAAAAACGTTATGCTAATGTTCGCCCAAACATTTTGTTTTGTTTCTATTGAATATTCAAAGAAAAGTTTTTTAAGAATCCCTTAGTCATATTAATGAAAACATTAGTTACCTTATGATAAAAAAAAGAACCGGAATTTTCACTTTAAAATTTCCGCGCTTGTCCAATCGGTAAACTTTTATTCTCTCAACGTTGGCAACACTTTTATACACATTCTGTCAAATTTTGACGCATATCGTACGATTAGTTTTTGTTTGGCGTCTATACAAAGAAGTTGAAAAATTTTCGTGTGGCGATTTTTATAATGGATGAAAATTTAGAACAACGACTCGCCTTCGAAGCGCCATTCGGCCGATTGTTGTGCGGTTTCGACGTCATAGATCCACACCTCATCACCAGTTATGATGCATTCGATGAATGTGGGGTCACTATCTGCGTTGGAAATCATCTCTTTGGCCACATCAACACGACGCTATTTTTGAATGAAATTCTGCTTTTTGGGCACCAGCCGAGAAGCGACGCGTTTCAAACCCAAAACATCAGTTAAAATGTGTTCGGCTGATCCATAAGAGATGCCCAACAACACAGCAATCTCTCTAATCGGTACAGAACGATTTTGCAACTAGATTTGCTTCGCCGATTCAATGTTTTCTTCAGTAACAGATGTTGTTGGGCGGCCAGGGATCTCATCATGATCCAAGCTTGTACGACCACCTTTGAAGCATTTATACCACTCGTATGCCTGTGTTTTTCCTAGACACGATTCACCAAAGACATTTTCAATGTCTCGGAACACTTAAATCCATTTGCAACATAAATTTGATGCATGCACGTTGTTCTAAGTTTTCATCCATTATAAAAATCGCCACACGAAATTTTTTCAACTTCTTTGTATAGACGCCAAACAAAAACTAATCGTACGATAAGCGTCAAAATTTGACAGAATGTGTATAAAAGTGTTGCCAACGTTGAGAGAATAAAAGTTTACCGATTGGACAAGCGCGGGAATTTTAAAATGAAAATTCCGGTTCTTTTTTTATCATAAGGTATATGAAAATGGCATCATAACACCAATAAGTGGATTAAAACTGTTTTTTATCACAGTTTTATACATAAATAGATATCACTATTTACAAATCAAATTTTTGTATAATTTAAATAAAATTATGCATGAATTGGGAAACTGTACATCTTAATTATACTGAAGTCTTTTTTATGCGAGTTTACGTACCGCATGAAAAAAATTGCATAAAAAAACCGCTTAACTCTGAAAATTTGCATTAAAAAAACCGCATAACTCTGAAAATTCGCATGAAAAAATCGCATGAAATAACCGCATAAAAAAGACCTTAGTGTATATGCCTCTTTTGGAATAAATATCAAAACGAGCTAAAATTTTTATATAATTATGAAATGGTTTTCTTCATAAGCCATGATCTAAAAAATAGCCGTCCATGAGACAGCGAACCAAATGTCGTGCCAACAATTTTTTTCAGATCTTAAATTCGCACTCAATGATTTTGAAGACATTGTCTTATTTGGTTTTACGCAAAAGTGTTGGAAATCCAATTCGATTTTTAAAATATAAAAATAGTTCTGGATTTGATTATCGCACAGCAGCACAAAATATGTTCTGTGTTCTGGTAATACCTGAAATTTTCGAAATCGAAAAAAAATTTTTGATGCGAAAGTTTTAGAATTGCATGAAACGTCGAGATTTAGTGTCATCTCGAAAAAAAATTTTTTTTTGAAAATATCGACTTTCTGGGACATGATAAAAATATCAAAATTTTTCTGTCCCAGAAAGTCGATTTTGAAAAAAAAAATATTTTTGAGATAACACTAAATCTCGAAGTTTCATGCAGTTTTAAGAGTTTTGGCATCAAAAAAATTTTCGATTTTGGAAATTTCGTGTACTCCCTTCTATGGTGCTTTTTCAAGATCGAAAATTTTCAAACCTTAACCGCCGGGCAGCACCCCTTACCCATGTCCGTTTTAGCTCAAATTTTGCAGGAGGACATTTTTCGAGATGCTTAAACTTTTGAGCACTAGCGCTTTATGAAATTAGAGGTGATCCCAAAATATTGGCACCCTTATATAGATAAGAGCGGTAAAAATCAACATGTTTTGTCGGTTACGTCACTTATACCATCATATCTCTGGAACCAAAAGTCACAGCCATTTGATCTTTGAACTTGATGAATGGCCCGACAGTAACTTTCAAACGAGACCAAGTTTGGTAAAATCGGCTCAGCCATCTCTGAGAAAATTGAGCGCGTAAAAATACAACGCTTTTTGTCGGTTACGTCACTTATACCATCATATCTCCGGAACCAAAAGTCATAGCCATTTGATCTTTAAACTTGATCAATGGCCCGACAGTAGCTTTGAAACGAGCCCAAGTTTGGTAAAATCGGCTCAGCCATCTATGAGAAAACTGAGCACGTTCAAATATCTTCGAAAAGTACACACACATACATACACACACAGACATTTTCCGATCTTGTCGAACTGGGTCGTATGGTATATAACACTATGAGTCTCCGAGGCTCCTTTCGAAAGTCGGTTTTCCAGTAATTCTAATACCTTTCTATAGAGAAAGGCAAAAAACGATGTGTACAACTGTTAAATATTTTTTTGTCAAAATTCTAGACCAGGATTCGGGAAATAGAATCTGAAATCTAAAACCAAATTCGAAATCTGGGACAGGCTCAGAATTGAGTTCATAAATTCAGTTCTAGAATTATGAAACTGAACTTATTTTCAGAATCTAGGTTTCGAATTTTGGAACTAAATTCTAAAGCCGAATTTAGTAATTATTCTGGTTCAGGTGTCAGTTCCAAAATTTATAATATGAATTTTGTTCCAGACATCTGAAGTTAAAGTCCTAAATCAGAATTCTGAATTCTAATTTCGGACATAAAATAAAGAACTACATTCAGTTTCAAAAAAAGTCAAGAATCCAGTTCCAGAAACAAGAAACAGGGTTCAGTTTCAGATACATGGTTTTGAATTCTGAAACTGTAATCTGAAACTGAATTCTGAATCTAAATTCTAAACCGGAAAAATGGATCAGAATCCTAGTTCAGAATTTAGTCCTGAATTCCGGTTTTAGAATTCAAGTTCCAGAATCCATGAAACATGATGAAAAGGAGACAACGAGACCAATCTATTTGTGTTGCGGCAAATCGAAATTCGATGCGTTAAACATTCAGAATTTCGAATTTATTTTTTGATGTAAAAAATACAGTACATTTCAATAGGAAAATACAGTACTTAAAAAATTAAATCAAAATACAGTACATTTGAGTGACAAAAACAGTACGCAGTGTTTGGGTCGAAAATACAGTACAATACTGTAAAAAAACAGTAATGATACGAGCGTTAGGTATAGCGTATTGGGATAAATCGATACCGTTCACGCAGTCCATCTGGGTTCGATCCTCAACCTCGCAAATAGGGTTAAAAAGATTTTCTGATCCCAACAGACTGACCTTAAGATTAAAACCTCTAAAATCGAATAGAAAAAAAGGTTAAGGTCCCTGTGTATTATATCTATTAGAATTCCTTCTATACGATGGGTTTATCCGGAAATGTTTAGTATGTAGTTAAGTGTCGAGAAAATAAGCTAAATAGTAACTTTACTATCAGTCGGTGTTGAACAGTCGTTCGCACCGCACGCGTATAGCTCTTGGCTCCTGGAATTTTTTTCTGGCTACCTAGAGTTTCATTGATTCAAGGCTTCAGTCTTTTTCAAGGCTACCTGAATCACTAACTAAGTGACTAAGTGATACAAAGAGTGATATTAGAGTGACTAAGTGATACAAAGAGTGATATTAGAGTGACTAAGAAATTAATCAGCCTTTTTTAAGGCTAGCTAGGAGTCTAATCGAAGACTAATTTAGCCTAGTTAATTTAATTTAAAATTTCATTAATTTCAAAAATGCCTGCGTCCAACCGGAAAGGCAACAAGCCTAAGGCTAAAAATAATTCAATACGGAATAAATCACAATCCGTTATTCAACATTTTTCTAATAACATTCACGATCTTATAGAATCTGAATGTAAAAATAAAAGACAACGGACGGATTTCCCTTCCGTTGATCCTATGCCGTCTAACAATATTTACGAGATTCTTCCTGAATCCGATTGTAGCGACATAGAAGAAAATTCTTCAAAAATTCCCAAAATGGACGCTTGTCGTTCTGGGAAGAAACATCAATCTATGCCACCAGTGACGGTGATGATTTCCGACTTCAAAGCATTCCGTACTGAGCTTTCTACTTTTCTCCCGGAAGTAAAAGTCTCATTTCAAATCGGACGAAGAGGAGAATGTCGAGTCTTGGTGGATGGATTGGAAGATTACGAACGTCTTATTCGATATTTGTCCGAAAAACTTCATAAATTTTATTCATATGATATAAAATCAGACAGACCCTTCAAGGCTGTCTTGAAAGGATTATCAAATGATCAAAGTATTGATGAAATTAAAAATGAACTAAAAGAATTGCTTGGTTTTGCCCCTTCCCAAGTAATACTTATGAAAAAAAGAGCGAATGGTACTTCTAAACCACGCTCTGGAATTTCCCATGAACTTTACCTAATACACTTCAATCGAAGTGATGTAAACAATTTGAAAACTTTAGAAAAAGTTCGTTTCATTTCCCACATTAAAATTCATTGGGAACATTATAAACGGCATAATCGTATTGCAAACTTAACGCAATGTCGTCGTTGCCAAGGCTTCGGTCATGGAACCAAAAATTGTCATATGGATATACGGTGTTTGAATTGTGGTAAATCGCATTCGAAAGACGTTTGTCCAATGAATGAAACCACTGATAAATTTTCATGTTCAAATTGCAATGGAAATCATAAATCCAATTATTTGAAATGTCCTGTCAGGGAAAAAATTTTAAACGCTCGTTCGCTTAGACAACAAGTCAACGACCTTAAATTTACAGAATATACCTGAAAATTCTTCTAAGGCACCTGCCAATTCGTCTTCTAACGAAAACAATTTATTGACAGGTAGATCGACCTCGTCATCATCTTCTTCTAATGTCAGTTATGCTGGTATATTAGGTAGAAATCTATCTCCTATTTCTTCTAATGTAAATAATCAAAACACAGGACCGCCTTGCAGTTCTTCTTCTAACGAAAACAATTTATTAATAGGTAGACCGGCCAAATCATCTTCTTCTAATGGCAGTCTACCTACAAATATTCCTTCAATGCCATTCGCTTCTTTAAATGAAGTCGATTTAGGCGATATAACTGAAAATAAAATGATCTACCTACAAGATCAACTTTTTCAAATGATCATCCAAATGAATTCGACTTCATCACTTTTTGAAGCATTTCAAATCGGATGAAAATTTGCAAATAATATTATAATGAATTTAAAATTTAACAGTGATGTTAAATAATTATTTGAATATTTTAAATTGGAATGCTCGATCTTTGAAATCGAGTGAAGATGAATTTTATAATTTTCTCAAAGTTCACAAAATTCATATTGCCATTGTGACAGAAACTTTTCTTAAACCAAATGTCAAATTGAAAAGTAATCCACATTATGTGGTTCATCGATTTGACAGGTTTACTGGAATTGGTGGTGGAGTTGCCATTTTTGTCCAACGGCAAATTAAACATCGAATTTTACCTTCTTTCAATACTAAAGTTATTGAAAGCTTGGGAATCGAAGTTGAAACCATTCATGGAATTTATTTCATCGCTGGAGCATATTTGCCATTCCAATGCACCGGCGAACAATTAAATTTCTTTAAAGGCGATTTGCAAAAACTTACAAGATATCGATCGAAATTTTTCGTAATAGGGGACTTAAATGCTAAGCATGTCCAGTGGAATTGTAGGCAAAATAACAGTAATGGTAAAATACTTCATAATCAACTCTCAGCTGGTTACTTTACAGTTCTTCATCCCAGTAATCCTACTTGTTTCTCTTCCGTGAAAAACCCGTCTACAATTGATCTGGTTCTAACAGATCAAAGTCACATTTGTAGTGAACCGATTACTCATGCTGATTTTGACTCAGATCATCTTCCTGTAACATTCAGACTTTCCAACGAAGCTATAATTAATCCAATTAGTTCTATTTTCAACTATCATAGAGCTAATTGGTTGGATTACAGATCTCACATTGAAAATCATGTGGATCATGAAACTATTTTAGAAAATTCTGCGGACATCGACACAGCAATTGATAATTTGAATCATTATATTATCGAAGCTAGAAATCTTTCAGTTCCCAAAGCTCAAACTAAATTAAATTCTCCTATCATCGATGACAATCTTCAACTGCTCATTCGGTTGAAGAATGTTCGTCGACGACAATATCATCGTTCTCGTGATCCTGCTATGAAAAACATAGTTAAGGATTTACAAAAAGAAATTAAACATAGATTTACTCTTTTGCGAAATGAAAATTTCGCTAAAGAAGTTGAACAAATTAAACCTTATTCTAAACCTTTCTGGAAACTTTCTAAGGTTCTTAAGAAACCTCAGAAACCAATTCCTGCTCTCAAGGAAGGAAACCAAATACTTCTTACAAATGGTGAAAAAGCTCAAAAACTTGCTCAGCAGTTCGAGAGTGTCCACAATTTTAATTTAAACGTTGTGAGTCCTATTGAAAATGAAGTCTCACTGAAGTATGATCATATTTCAACCCAAGTGTTATCACACGATGACATTATTGAGACGAATTTTGATGAAATTAAATCAATTATTAGGAAACTCAAAAACATGAAGGCTCCTGGTAATGATGGAATTTTTAATATTCTTATTAAAAATCTTCCCGATGTTGCCTTGAGACTCCTGGTTAAAATTTTCAACAAGTGTTTTTCATTAGCTTACTTCCCAAAAAGATGGAAAAACGCTAAAGTAATTCCTATCCTAAAACCTGATAAAAACCCAGCAGAAACATCAAGTTATCGCCCAATTAGTTTACTTTCTTCTATCAGTAAACTTTTTGAAAAAATTATCTTGTTAAGAATGATGACTCATATAAATGAGAATTCAATTTTTTTACCAGAGCAGTTTGGATTTCGTCATGAACATTCAACTACTCATCAACTTGTCAGAGTAACGAACATGATAAAATCAAATAAATCTTCTGGGTTATCCACTGGAGTTGCTTTTCTAGACATAGAAAAAGCATTCGACAGTGTTTGGCACAAAGGTTTAATAGCAAAAATGTCTGATTTCCAGTTTCCTATTTATTTGATCAAAATGATTCAAAATTATTTAACTGATCGTACTCTTCAGGTTAGCTATCAGAATTGTAAATCTGAATTGCTACCCGTACGAGCCGGTGTTCCGCAGGGTTCGAGTGTAGCTCCAATCTTGTATAATATTTTCACTTCTGATCTTCCAAATCTACCCGTTGGTTGTCAGAAATCGCTATTCTGTGACGACACAAGTCTGTTAGCCACAGGTAGAAATCTAAGAGTGATCTGCAGTCGCCTACAAAGAAGTTTAAATATTTTCAGTGATTATCTGTCAAAATGGAAAATTAAACCAAATGCAGCAAAAACGCAATTAATTATCTTTCCTCACAAGCCAAGAGCTTCTTTTCTAAAACCAAACAATAATCACATTCTCAAATTGAATGGCTTGGAATTGACATGGTCTGATCAAGCTAAATACTTAGGTTTAACGTATGACAAAAAACTCACTTTCAAGGATCACATTGAAGGAATCCAGGCAAAGTGTAATAAATATATTAAATGTTTATATCCTCTTATAAACAGAAATTCTAAGCTCTGTCTAAAAAACAAATTGTTAATTTATAAACAAATTTTCAGACCAGCCATGCTTTATGCGGTACCAATTTGGTCAAGCTGTTGTTCCACCAGGAAGAAAACGCTTCAAAGGATTCAGAATAAAATTCTGAAAATGATTCTGAAGCGTCCTCCCTGGTTTAGTACAAATGAGTTACACAGACTCACAAATATAGAACCATTAGATGTAATTTTCACATAATATTATAAGCAAATTCCGACAAAAATCGATGCAATCTTCAATTGAATCGATTCGCTCTCTGTATTAGTTAGTAAGTTAGTATATAAGTTCCTTTTCCCCATTACACAATACAAGTAGGTTTAGAATTTTCCCTACACAAAAATCTCAGAATTGCGGAAGCAAATGATGTCTTCATGGTAATAACCAAATCATATATATATAACAGGGCTGAAAAGTCACCACTTGTGGCTGAACACCCAATTTAAATCTTAATAATTTAATTTTAACTCATATTCCAATAAATAGTTATTAAAAAAAAAAAAAAGTAACTTTACTATCAATTATCTTTAATCATTTAACAAATTTACTATTATATTCTTTTAATATTATTATCCTGATATTTGACGATTCTTCTCGACATTATTCAAGTTGATAAATTATAAGCTTCAGATTACTTAAAAACGAATTAAGCAGTTTCAAACTGCTCAAAGCTTGTTTCTAATTTCATAAGAACTCAATACCATACGTGTTTCAACTGGTTTCAAGTGGCGGCAGGTACGTTGCACTAACCCGATCCAGTAACTAAAAACTAGCTACAAACGCTACGGAAACAGAAGATCCGGAACGGGATATACACTCCCAATGCACGCAACAAAGACGTTCTCCTATTCTTCATTCTACTGCCATATCGTGGACTAACTCAAGCAGAACCAATGCATCCTGGCATGCTTTCGCACACAGTCAATGGCACTTGAAGTGCAAAAGTGCGTGTAAAACAATTATTTCTTGAGCGCGACAAGCGTGGCAACACTTTGGCAAAACGAGTACACGACTGTCTCAGCTTCCCTTGATGTCAGCACGATGTGCGGAAAGCTCGTAACACGGGTCATTTACCGTGGAACGTGGTGGAGCATACCTGGCACAGCACTCCGCGCAAATGCTAAAACATCTTCTGCCACCGCGCGATGTTGATGCAATTTGTTACCGAAAGCGCTAATCCAGATGAGTCAGCGGTTTCCTTCGAGTGAGAAGCAGTAGTTTGATGAAGTGCGGTGCTGAAATTACCGCTACGACTTGCCGGGGTAGTTGGTAATTTATTTCGTGGTGTGTCATTTTTCATCTCGCTGGATGAGAAACTGCCAGCGTTCATCAGCTTTGGTAACATGAAAGCTAACATTCGTCCCGGAAGAAAGGTTACCTACGGTTAGGCACGATCGACTTCGGTGGGAAATAGAAAAAAATTGGCAAAGTTTTGAAGCAGTATTCATTAACTGTTTTCTACTAGATTAGTTGAATCAGTTAAATTGAGAATCGATTTGACAACTCATTTGACTGGAATCGATTCACCACCATGGTAAATGTACTCTCATTCTCATAAACAGATAATATTGACATACATTTACTGTTCCATTTACTATTTTTTCATGTTACAGTGAAAATGTCAATTGAGCCTAACGCGTACACTCACAAGCATAAAGAAGAAATTATGGCTTATCTTGTTAGAGTACCGTGCCACCGTTTCCATGCTGGTAGCTTCTATCGTGCTCTCTATCTCTCTCTATCTCTCTCTGTGTAACGAGATTTGCAGAGTTTTTACATCCACTTTTCACGTGCGGTAGTGCGAGCTAAACTCGAGCGAAGCCTCGTGGAAAGCCTCTCGAGGCTACCGAAAAGAGTCCTTGTTCTGGTCGACAATCAAAAAGCTGTTACATGAAGTGGAAACAGGAAAAAACTTTACCATGACAGAAAGTGTAATTTGAACGAAAAGAGACTGGAGAGCTTTCGTTCGTGGCTGTGTAGGCAGGTATATAATAAAATAAAATCAATAAAATTTCAGTTTTCACCTTCACCCATTAATGATGTGCTCATTCAATCTGTGCTGCATGCTGCAGATTTATTTTGAAACGTTTAAAAACAAACCTAACTTTGTGCGCTTGCTGCAGGCCCGTACCCAGGATTTCATTTCGTGAGGGGTCCACATATGAAAAATAATACTTCTAACTGATGATTCTCTGTGTATCTAATTCTAGGTGTGACTTTAATACCTTTTGATTCTTGGAAGCTGGAGTGCAGCTTTAAAATTACAAAACAAATAGAAAGAATTTCCGAATTCGCATAGTCCGGATTCAATTTCCTGTTCTGGAATTACAGAGTGACGAGATCTGCAATTTCAAGAATGAGAGTCGATCCAAAAAGAAGCCAATACTTTTAATCTATTCAGCGGCTACGGAAGCACCAGAAAAAGCGGTCGAAAATTTCAAAGTATAACTCACATAGATATCTCAGAGTTGGTTGAATTAATTTTGAAAAGCTTTTATTCTAATAAAGAGTTCTAGTCCTAGCCCCATATGATCAGAGTTAATTTCATCAAGATTCTACTTCCGGGTCTGGAAATATAGGGTATTGAAAATTTCAATTTGTCTTCAGAAGTTACGATGAACAACAGAAAAATCCTTCAGCGGGTAGCGGGCTAAGGAGTGTATCGAAAATAAGCTATCCACATACATTTGTGTTGTACGCATGTATTTGTGATGGTTTTCTATGCTCAGATCACAGCATGCTGTGCGTTTGGCTGTCAGCTTTCGTTTGTTCACTTGTTTGTGCGGTTTAAATTCTGCGTTTTCAAAATGTCGCGTATTGAAAAGGAAGTGGTAATTATAGTTCTGGATACAGGGCTAAGTGAGAAAGGTATTACTATGCGAAAATTGGCGAAGCGGTTTGGAATTCATCATGCCAGTGTTAAAACCATCATTAATAAGTTTGGGGAACACTATTCTTTGGATGAGCTACCAGAAATCAGCAGAAAACCCGGTTCTTCCAGCCCGAAACTGGATACGAAAGTGGTATCTCTAATCACGAAGAACAACTTATTGTCAATACGTGATTTGGCCAAAAAATGCAGGAACGAGTGTCGGAATGATCCAGCATATCAAGAGGCGAAATCACCTGAAGACCTACAAGAAGCAGAAAATCTCGAAACAAAGTGTAGAACAGAAGAAGCGGCGGGTAGCAACAAGGGCCCGGAAATTGTATTCCCGTCTTTTGCAGTGTCCTGATGCATGCATTTTGATGGACAATGAGACTTATGTAAAGGAGGACTCAAAAACCCTTCCAGGTCCACAATATTTTACTGTCGTCGTTGGGGAGGATGATGCGGACAGGTCGATTCAAGTGGAGAAATTCGGTCGAAAGGTACTGGTATGGCAAGCAATATGTTACTGTGGTTTGAAGTCAACCATTTTTTACACTACCGGAACTTTAAATGCAGAAATCTATTGATCTGAGTGTCTCCAGAAGAGATTGCTACCTTTATATAAGAAGCATAGTACACCTAAACTGGTTTGGCCGGATTTAGCGTCGGCTCACTGTGCCAAAACCACTCTCAATTGGCTTGCGAAAAAAGGTATAAATTTAATCGAGAAAAATATCAATCCACCAAATTGCCCTCAGCTTAGACCCATCGAACGTTACTGGGCAATCGTGTAAAAGGGTCTTCAATTCTATTGGGAAACGTGTTGGTTTATGAGAGCAATTGTAACTCCGTATTCAAGAACATCAGAATCTATCTATATATATAAAAATGCAGAGATCATTCTTTGTAATCGCATCACGTAACAACGGATGGACGGATTTACATGATTCTTTTTTTATTTGATTAGTTTCTAGCCCCGCCGGGTTTGTACATAAAAAAGTTAAGAAAATTCACCGGAAAAGTGGGAAAATTCATAAAGTTGTTTTGTATGGACAATAGAATTTTCCGTTGAAAAAGTCGTCAACGATTGCTAGATCTACGATTGATGTTTGGGGTGCAACGAGTTGCATAAGTGCTTGAACGCCGAAGAAAAGAATACTTAGATCGTTGAAAAAATCGTTTGGCGCGCAACGAGTAGTTTGTTTTGTGTAGAGATTTCACATGCATACTTGATCCACGTGATTTGTCATTTCAAGCTACGTGCTTAATTGGGTATCAAAATTATTGCTTACTAAATGACTGGCGGAATGTATATGACTGTTCTAGAAATACCGCTGTAGGCAGAAGAAAAAGTTCTAATATCGTTCACCAGTTGATGGATTGTGTGTAATACAGTCAGGTGAATAATATTGGTCAATGTGAGCTTGAGTTTTACAAATCGAAAAATTTTTGAAAGAATAAATGAAAAGATAGTGCTGTATGCGCTAAGGTCAAACTACACTTCCGGTGAAACCCTCAACGAGTTAACACGTTGGATCGTGTTAGTGTGGTGAAAATTTGAGTATTTCGCGAGAAAGAAAGGATTATCATCCGTACTTTGGCGACTCCACGTTGTCACATAGCGAGGTTTTCACTTGTAGTCCAGTGAAAAGAAAATCAATAGGACTAAAAGTCTATTCGCACTATTCCGGGACGATCCGGGACGGTTTTTTTCCTCATCGACGATGACTGAGCTGCATGCGTGTGCATGTATTGGAATGCCGGATCCGGCATAAAATCCATTTGGTTGCCACCGATATTCCTCGCGCAGTTTTTTTCCGGTGCCGACGGTGCGAGCGCACATAATAAGTGGCAATTATATCAATGTTCAAGCTGATTACCATAATAAATTGAGACTACCATTTCAAAATTTTCAAATTGGTAAGTTCAATATGAAATTAAAATTTAACCGTAGTCTCTTCAAGCTATCAAATGTCCCACAGTCCCTGAAAAACATCCAATTTATTAGAGCTCTAAAGTACGCGAGGCACTTTTTGGAAACTTGCAAGAACAGAAAAAGTTTTGAGAAAAAATATTCGCTACTTAAAAGCTGAGCAAGGAACTGCTTCAAACTTTGTTTTGTTGCGTTTAGTGAACATTCAAGTATGAGTAATTCCTTGAAAACGGACTGTTCAAAATACTTTTTGTTTAGCCTAATTAGAATCTTTTTTTTTTAAGAATTCAACATTGTGTTAAGTTTATCAATACCAAATTCTGGTTAGTGAGCTTTTTTACCGATTACCGGAAACAAGAACCACGTCTGGAAGAGAAAACGTCTATTATGTCAATGCCATTAGAGAGGGATCTCTCTTCAGAACATTGACTCAAAGAATGGGATTACAATCTGTGCATTTGCTAAATTTTTGCTTAACTGAAGTATTTCACATGTTCACATTGTTTTTTGGCGATATTTCTATTTGGGCTAAGGCGAATGTCTGTTGAATTCCGTTGATTGTAGTTTAAGTAATCAGAAAAATAATGGAGAGAAACGTTAACCACCACAGTCGTTTGACAGTACACTGAAGTTTTTTTTTATGCGAATTTACTTACCGCATAACTCTGAGAATTCGCATAAAAAAACCGCATAACTCTGAAACTTCGCATAAAAAAAACCGCATAACTCTGAGAATTCGCATAAAAAAACCGCATAACTCTGAAACTTCGCATAAAAAAAACCGCATAACTCTGAAAATTCGCATAAAAAAAGTCGCGTAAAAAAACGCATGAAAAAAGACCTCAGTGTACTGCAGTCCGAAAACATAAATTCTAACAAATAATTTTTGGGTGAGACGAAGTTCGACGGGTCAGCTAGTATCGGGGTTTGGAATATTCATTCACCGGCAAATGAATAACAGATCGGCTGAAAAGCCACTAGAATTAAATCCATACCATTTTCAGTTAGTATCAACCTTCAAAAGATACGTGTATAAATTTGACAGCTGTCTGATTATTAGTTTGTGAGATATTGCATTTTGAGTGAAGCTACTTTTGTTATTGTGAAAAAATGGAAAAAAAGGAATTTCGTGTGTTGATGAAACAGTACTTTTTGATGAAAAAAAGTGTCGCCGATACCAAAAAATGGCTTGATGAGTGTTATCCAGACTCTGCACCGGGCGAAGCAACAATTCGTAAGTGGTTTGCAAAATTTCGTACTGGCCATATGAGTACCGAAGACGATGAACGCAGTGGACGTCCAAAAGAGGCTGTTACCGATGAAAACGTGAAAAAATCCACAAAATGATTTTCAATGACCGTAAAGTGAAGTTGATCGAGATAGCTGACACCCTAAAGATATCAAAGGAACGTGTTGGACATATTATTCACGAATATTTGGATAAGAGAAAGCTTTGTTCAAAATGGGTGCCGCGTGAGCTCACAATCGATCAAAAACAACCATGCTGAAATTGAACGAATTGGGCTTCGAATTGCTACCTCATCCACCGCATTCTCCAGATTTGGCCCCCAGTGACTTTTTCCTATTCTCAGACCTCAAGAGAATGCTCGCTGGTAAAAAATTTAGAAGCAATGAAGAGGTCATCGCTGAAACTGAGGCCTATTTTGAGGCAAAGGATAAATCGTACTACAAAAATGGTATCGAAAAGTTGGAAGATCGCTATAATCGCTGTATCGCCTCTGATGGCAATTATGTTGAATAATAAAAACGAATTTTGGCAAAAAAATGTGTGTTTCTATTAAACGATACGAACTTTTCAGCCGAACTGTTATATAGTTTCCATTGCATTGTGAACGAACAATTCCACCGCTCACAAAGAGGACGCCTTTCCAGCCAAAAAGAACCACACAAACAAAACGCTAGTGGAAGCAAATATATTCCACATATGCACAGATGGTATAGTGTGTTGGTATTAGAGTCTTCATGAAGCACAGAAGCCGTGAATATAGTTTACTCTCTCATGGTCCTGAACGTCGTTCTTCACGGGGCTAGTAAGTGATGAAGATTGTATATTCAGTTTTCGCTAACAGACTGATGACTGGCTCTTAACTGTCTCATGTTTCTTCGAGGTCCGAACGCGATTCACATTTGTTTATACAGAACTCAATTTGTGTGGACTGCCACCGCTGGAGCGTTTATTATAATAAAGGTTTTGCTGTAATGGGGAATATTTAATTTAATTTAATTAGATATTTTCTGATTAAATTTGTGAAAAGATTAACCAAATTTCGATTTCGGTTAGTAAATTCCGTATTCGATGAAGCCTAGTAGCAGGGATATCAAAAAAAAAGTAGTCAATTTCGCCGTCGATTACTTCAATTAGATCTCGACTGATTGTCGTGAAGAAATCGTGATGCCATGGAAATTAAAGTTGATAAGGTAGTTTACAGGGTAGCTGAACATCCAACAAGACTCCGAGATCATCGACATGATAGACTTTTTTTCAATATTCAGTCCATTGCTATAATAGTCGGATATTCAAGAATTGGTTCTGTGGTGAAATGCGATACTGGAAATAATGTCTCTTCTACACCAGTCCACAGAAAATGTCAAGCTTTAAAACAGCTAAAAGTTCAGCTCCGTGAATCAACCAACCTCAAACAGAGAAGTACTGTCGTTAAAAAATAGCAAAAATAGTAATACACCTATATTATCACCTTGAGGAACTTTGTAAAAATGTTCAAAATAGGAAGAGGTTCAGGAATCCAACTACACAAGCAGTAATTTATCACTCAAACAAGAACCCAAGAATTCAATAATTATTCTTCATGTGTGGCCTGGTTCTACTATCGATGTGGCCAATCTTCTATTGCAGAAACTGGAGTATTTATATCGGGCATTTTGAGATAATATTGATTGGAAACGATGAAAGCTGATTTTCGAATTATTTCTGTAAAAAAATTGAACACTCCATTTGAACTAATAATATTGTAACCGGTTTAGCAGTAGAAATCAATTTCGGAAAAACATGTTTCCGATAGCATCATGCAGTGCAGTGCACATGCAAAATACACAGTAAATGCTCACGAAACCAGCGCCTCATACTCTGAACCACTGATCTTGGCAATCTCTCTCCAGTAGGCATAAAACCTCCTCATCATTTGTATCAACAGATTACAATGATCCAACAGATACATTTAGGCCTAACACTACAATTAAAACTAACTGTTAAAACTAAATTTACAACACTATAACTAGGTGATGACACCAAGCATAACAGGTCAGTAATAGTGCTCTTACTAGTTAAAGTGGAACATACGAAAATACCAATTCATAGGTACACCTATCTTTACTTTCTTTATTTCCGATAGTCATTAATTTCAACACCATTCAACGACACATTATATAAGACTATTTTTCAAAAGAAAAAAAAAACATTTTTTATTGTTAAGATGAGTGTCAACAATCACAGAATCGAAATGTGGGCATTCTGAGGTTAAAAATTAACCCTCAATTTGTACTAAGAGCACACAACCAATTTCACTTGTTTTTACGTTTTGTCTCCGACTGCTTTAGCAGTTAATGTCGAGCGCAACTTAGCAGTTCAACCGAAACTGCTAGGCAGACGTAAAGTTAATGTTACTTGCAACGCTTAGGAAATTTTCTCCTAAATGCATTAACTAAAAACTGACTGGCCGTAGAGTTCAACATAAACTGCTATCGCTTAGAAGAGTCGAAAACGAAACGTAAAAACAAGTTTTTGAATATATTAGAGTATTTGACAAAAGAACTTGATCATTGTTACACGTCGAAAAAATAGTGAAAACAATGATCACTATTACATGCAGAAATCATAGCAATCTAACTCATTTTCTATGATATACATGGTGCCTCAGTCCAGAATACTTCATACAAGGAATCAGTTTAATTGAATTTAGCATATGAAATATCAGCTGTTGTTTGAATTCAGTTCTTCTTTTATTCAAAATAAGCTATGCTTACGCTGTGCTCTTTGAGGAAACTACAGCTGCTACGAAATTCATGAGCCATTCGAAGCTGTTCGTAAGCATGTCCGGAACTGAGACCCAAAATGGGTATAGCCAAAGTAAGTCCCGGGTCGGCGGTTCATAGGAAGCTGGTCTTACAAACCAGTTGTCGTGTGCTCGAGCCCCGATCTGGAAGAATTCGTAGTGTCAGTAGAATCGTAGCACCAGCCATGCAATGGTTCTGTACACTCTGAATCGGCTGCGAAGTCTGTTGAAACAGAAGGTCAAATTCCACTACAGGAATGTAATACCAAGGCTTTGCTTTGCAAAGTAAACTTCTATGGCCGTGCACTAACAAGATCTCCGAATTGGGAAAGTTTTAAAGACTTTCAACGTTTTTTTTGCATCAACATTTCAAATGAAAGTAATATTGACCTGCTTCCTATAAAGTCGGAAGACAATCTATTTGAATCTGAGTTTATGAGAACCGGTTCAACCATTTCTGAGAAATCGAAGTTTTTGTGCCCTTTTTCCGAAACTTCTGGAACCGAAGAGTGGGAAACAGTGTAGCCAAATTCGGTTCGTTGAATATCTAGCTGTTGGAAACGTATCCATTTTTTTATTTGTTTTTTCGAGTGCTCATTTGATTTCTTGCAATTTCTTCTTGAAAATCATTTTTGTCCAATTAACGGTTTTAAAAAATTCGACCCGGGTTGGCGGTTCAATGCATACGGCGTTGGTCTTACAAGCCAGTTGTCATATGTTCGAGCCCCGACCTGGAAGGATTTATAGTGTCAGTAGGATCGTAGTACGCTAAGAATCGGCTGCGAAGTCTGTTGAAATAGAAAGGCAAAATTCCACAATAGGAATGTAATACCAGGACTTTGCCTGCAAAAATGCATTCGCCCTTTTTGATAATCAATCAAGATAATTTGAATCGGTCTCTCTGTTCGTAGAAAACTGAATACGTGTACAATGTTCCTTTCAAATCGGAGCCAGTCGATACTCATTTTTTTGTTCATTACGGACCTTTTAACTACTTGGACCTTCGGGGATACTAGTTTGTCTAATCTTTTCTGCTGTTGTTTTTAAAACCTAGTAGAAGGAGTAGTTTTCAAATTGAACAACTCAATTACCGTTAAAACGAAAATCAGCAATATCCTGAAGCATTCGCTATATCGCTACCTCTCGGGGAGGATAATAAATATGTAACACCGGAAACATATATCTCAATCAATTTGTTCTTTGGCTTACTCGGAAGTTCACCAGGCGATCGGAGCGGTGCAATCGTACCAGGTGATGAATGTTTAAACTGTTACTCCTGGGGGGAAGAGTCAGGACGGAACAGACAAAGGATGACTATTGTCGATACCAGACGGAAGTACGCGATACTCGTTTGATTTTGGAGCTTGCACTGGAAAAGTATGAACGAGGGCCGTCGTTAGTTTTTCATCCGAGTGAGGAGAGAAATTTAAAACGTTTAGTTAGTGTTTCTAATTACTTACATTACATTAATAATACATTTCAACGGGAATTCAATTTATATTTATAAATTCCCGCATTCACAAAAACCTAATAATATAATATACCTTTGAAGGGATAACGAGAGTATAAAACTTTTTTTAAAGCACCCAAGCCAGAAACGTTCATCCTCTATCAAATATATTTATTCTCATACGACATCTGGCCAGCGGATGAATAATAAATTTTAATTATGATTGAAAGCATCAAAAATGTATTATTTAGTTGAAATTTCAGTCAGCGTCGTATATTGGGAGCACAAAATCCGACTCCGGGTCAGTATCGGTTTCGGCACATCATTAGCTTAAACAGTTGACGTTTTGACAGTATTCAATTCTTCCGATACCGTATCGATCTCCACACGAAAATAGGGTTTCAGATAAAGTGGGAGGAAACCGAATGATGCACCACTGATTGGACAAACGCGGACAGCACCGGTCTGTGACGTCGATGGCGCTGTGTTGTCTGGCTCAATTGTTGCTGTGAAGGTCTCACGCACTGATGAACGCATTGTCGCTGACAGTGACAGGTGAGCTGGCGAGTGCTTTCGGTGTCGATTTATAAATAGTACTGTAACCGTTCATTTCGATTTCGGCTGATATCGTACCAATGAAGGATTTAAGTCGTCGTGGAATTTGGGAGTGTCACCTTCACCTTTTTTGTTTTCCGGCCGAAAGAGTGAGTGAGATTGGGAAGTGAAAATGCAACCGATGAGAAAGTGAAGATGAATGGTAAACTTTCAGATTTGAAGGTAATTTGTGATAGACTGTTGATAATTGTACCACAATGGATGTGCATGCAACACTGACTTCTTGATGTTAGGTTTTACTTCCCTTTTTGGCTGTATGTACTCTGAAGCGTGGTAACCCCTGGCGTGGAATGCGATATCGAACTGATCTACATCTTGATATCACATCAAGCACGTAGATTTTCGGTGAACTACACGAAAGAACTGTAATTTTACGTTAATTTTATTTGATATTATCTCCAACAATGTTTAGCATAAACGTGCTCCATATCAAGATATAAACAAATTGATTGCAGTCGGTGTTGAACAGTCGTTCGCACCGCACGCGTATAGCTCTTGGCTCCTGGAATTTTTTTTCTGGCTACCTAGAGTTTCATTGATTCAAGGCTTCAGTCTTTTTCAAGGCTACCTGAATCACTAACTAAGTGACTAAGTGATACAAAGAGTGATATTAGAGTGACTAAGTGATACAAAGAGTGATATTAGAGTGACTAAGAAATTAATCAGCCTTTTTTAAGGCTAGCTAGGAGTCTAATCGAAGACTAATTTAGCCTAGTTAATTTAATTTAAAATTTCATTAATTTCAAAAATGCCTGCGTCCAACCGGAAAGGCAACAAGCCTAAGGCTAAAAATAATTCAATACGGAATAAATCACAATCCGTTATTCAACATTTTTCTAATAACATTCACGATCTTATAGAATCTGAATGTAAAAATAAAAGACAACGGACGGATTTCCCTTCCGTTGATCCTATGCCGTCTAACAATATTTACGAGATTCTACCTGAATCCGATTGTAGCGACATAGAAGAAAATTCTTCAAAAATTCCCAAAATGGACGCTTGTCGTTCTGGGAAGAAACATCAATCTATGCCACCAGTGACGGTGATGATTTCCGACTTCAAAGCATTCCGTACTGAGCTTTCTACTTTTCTCCCGGAAGTAAAAGTCTCATTTCAAATCGGACGAAGAGGAGAATGTCGAGTCTTGGTGGATGGATTGGAAGATTACGAACGTCTTATTCGATATTTGTCCGAAAAACTTCATAAATTTTATTCATATGATATAAAATCAGACAGACCCTTCAAGGCTGTCTTGAAAGGATTATCAAATGATCAAAGTATTGATGAAATTAAAAATGAACTAAAAGAATTGCTTGGTTTTGCCCCTTCCCAAGTAATACTTATGAAAAAAAGAGCGAATGGTACTTCTAAACCACGCTCTGGAATTTCCCATGAACTTTACCTAATACACTTCAATCGAAGTGATGTAAACAATTTGAAAACTTTAGAAAAAGTACGTTTCATTTCCCACATTAAAATTCATTGGGAACATTATAAACGGCATAATCGTATTGCTAACTTAACGCAATGTCGTCGTTGCCAAGGCTTCGGTCATGGAACCAAAAATTGTCATATGGATATACGGTGTTTGAATTGTGGTAAATCGCATTCGAAAGACGTTTGTCCAATGAATGAAACCACTGATAAATTTTCATGTTCAAATTGCAATGGAAATCATAAATCCAATTATTTGAAATGTCCTGTCAGGGAAAAAATTTTAAACGCTCGTTCGCTTAGACAACAAGTCAAATCAACGACCTTAAATTTACAGAATATACCTGAAAATTCTTCTAAGGCACCTGCCAATTCGTCTTCTAACGAAAACAATTTATTGACAGGTAGATCGACCTCGTCATCATCTTCTTCTAATGTCAGTTATGCTGGTATATTAGGTAGAAATCTATCTCCTATTTCTTCTAATGTAAATAATCAAAACACAAGACCGCCTTGCAGTTCTTCTTCTAACGAAAACAATTTATTAATAGGTAGACCGGCCAAATCATCTTCTTCTAATGGCAGTCTACCTACAAATATTCCTTCAATGCCATTCGCTTCTTTAAATGAAGTCGGTTTAGGCGATATAACTGAAAATAAAATGATCTACCTACAAGATCAACTTTTTCAAATGATCATCCAAATGAATTCGACTTCATCACTTTTTGAAGCATTTCAAATCGGATGGAAATTTGCAAATAATATTATAATGAATTTAAAATTTAACAGTGATGTTAAATAATTATTTGAATATTTTAAATTGGAATGCTCGATCTTTGAAATCGAGTGAAGATGAATTTTATAATTTTCTCAAAGTTCACAAAATTCATATTGCCATTGTGACAGAAACTTTTCTTAAACCAAATGTAAAATTGAAAAGTAATCCACATTATGTGGTTCATCGATTTGACAGGTTTACTGGAATTGGTGGTGGAGTTGCCATTTTTGTCCAACGGCAAATTAAACATCGAATTTTACCTTCTTTCAATACTAAAGTTATTGAAAGCTTGGGAATCGAAGTTGAAACCATTCATGGAATTTATTTCATCGCTGGAGCATATTTGCCATTCCAATGCACCGGCGAACAATTAAATTTCTTTAAAGGCGATTTGCAAAAACTTACAAGATATCGATCGAAATTTTTCGTAATAGGGGACTTAAATGCTAAGCATGTCCAGTGGAATTGTAGGCAAAATAACAGTAATGGTAAAATACTTCATAATCAACTCTCAGCTGGTTACTTTACAGTTCTTCATCCCAGTAATCCTACTTGTTTCTCTTCCGTGAAAAACCCGTCTACAATTGATCTGGTTCTAACAGATCAAAGTCACATTTGTAGTGAACCGATTACTCATGCTGATTTTGACTCAGATCATCTTCCTGTAACATTCAGACTTTCCAACGAAGCTATAATTAATCCAATTAGTTCTATTTTCAACTATCATAGAGCTAATTGGTTGGATTACAGATCTCACATCGAAAATCATGTGGATCATGAAACTATTTTAGAAAATTCTGCGGACATCGACACAGCAATTGATAATTTGAATCATTATATTATCGAAGCTAGAAATCTTTCAGTTCCCAAAGCTCAAACTAAATTAAATTCTCCTATCATCGATGACAATCTTCAACTGCTCATTCGGTTGAAGAATGTTCGTCGACGACAATATCAACGTTCTCGTGATCCTGCTATGAAAAACATAGTTAAGGATTTACAAAAAGAAATTAAACATAGATTTACTCTTTTGCGAAATGAAAATTTCGCTAAAGAAGTTGAACAAATTAAACCATATTCTAAACCTTTCTGGAAACTTTCTAAGGTTCTTAAGAAACCTCAGAAACCAATTCCTGCTCTCAAGGAAGGAAATCAAATACTTCTTACAAATGGTGAAAAAGCTCAAAAACTTGCTCAGCAGTTCGAGAGTGTCCACAATTTTAATTTAAACGTTGTGAGTCCTATTGAAAATGAAGTCTCACTGAAGTATGATCATATTTCAACCCAAGTGTTATTACCAAATGACATTCTTGAGACCAATTTTGATGAAATTAAATCAATTATTAGGAAACTCAAAAACATGAAGGCTCCTGGTAATGATGGAATTTTTAATATTCTTATTAAAAATCTTCCCGATGTTGCCTTGAGACTCCTGGTTAAAATTTTCAACAAGTGTTTTTCATTAGCTTACTTCCCAAAAAGATGGAAAAACGCTAAAGTAATTCCTATCCTAAAACCTGATAAAAACCCAGCAGAAACATCAAGTTATCGCCCAATTAGTTTACTTTCTTCTATCAGTAAACTTTTTGAAAAAATTATCTTGTTAAGAATGATGACTCATATAAATGAGAATTCAATTTTTTTACCAGAGCAGTTTGGATTTCGTCATGAACATTCAACTAGTCATCAACTTGTCAGAGTAACGAACATGATAAAATCAAATAAATCTTCTGGGTTATCCACTGGAGTTGCTTTTCTAGACATAGAAAAAGCATTCGACAGTGTTTGGCACAAAGGTTTAATAGCAAAAATGTCTGATTTCCAGTTTCCTATTTATTTGATCAAAATGATTCAAAATTATTTAACTGATCGTACTCTTCAGGTTAGCTATCAGAATTGTAAATCTGAATTGCTACCCGTACGAGCCGGTGTTCCGCAGGGTTCGAGTGTAGCTCCAATCTTGTATAATATTTTCACTTCTGATCTTCCAAATCTACCCGTTGGTTGTCAGAAATCGCTATTCTGTGACGACACAAGTCTGTTAGCCACAGGTAGAAATCTAAGAGTGATCTGCAGTCGAATACAAAGAAGTTTAAATATTTTCAGTGATTATCTGTCAAAATGGAAAATTAAACCAAATGCAGCAAAAACGCAATTAATTATCTTTCCTCACAAGCCAAGAGCTTCTTTTCTAAAACCAAACAATAATCACATTCTCAAATTGAATGGCTTGGAATTGACATGGTCTGATCAAGCTAAATACTTAGGTTTAACGTATGACAAAAAACTCACTTTCAAGGATCACATTGAAGGAATCCAGGCAAAGTGTATTAAATATATTAAATGTTTATATCCTCTTATAAACAGAAATTCTAAGCTCTGTCTAAAAAACAAATTGTTAATTTATAAACAAATTTTCAGACCAGCCATGCTTTATGCGGTACCAATTTGGTCAAGCTGTTGTTCCACCAGGAAGAAAACGCTTCAAAGGATTCAGAATAAAATTCTGAAAATGATTCTGAAGCGTCCTCCCTGGTTTAGTACAAATGAGTTACACAGACTCACAAATATAGAACCATTAGATGTAATGTCACATAATATTATAAGCAAATTCCGACAAAAATCGATGCAATCTTCAATTGAATCGATTCGCTCTCTGTATTAGTTAGTAAGTTAGTATATAAGTTCCTTTTCCCCATTACACAATACAAGTAGGTTTAGAATTTTCCCTACACAAAAATCTCAGAATTGCGGAAGCAAATGATGTCTTCATGGTAATAACCAAATCATATATATATATATATATATATATATATATATATATATATATATATATATATATATATATATATATATATAACAGGGCTGAAAAGTCACCACTTGTGGCTGAACACCCAATTTAAATCTTAATAATTTAATTTTAACTCATATTCCAATAAATAGTTATTAATTTAAAAAAAAAAAAACAAATTGATTGCAAATTATAAATGTTGTGTCGAAAAAGTTGGAAATATTGAAACTGGTATATTTTTTTCGTCAGTTGCCTTGAAGAGAAAGGTTAACTTTACATCTAGTATTTTTAACTTAATCAATCTCACCGTTATGAAACCATCACTTAATACGAGATCTGTCATGACACGTAGATCTGCAAGTCCCGGGACTAGCTAAGAAAAACATAATTTTCTTCCTCGCCGGAATAGGATCTCCTTTCTTGAAGCATTTTGAGGCCTACAAACATGTAGTAGACACTGAGAGCCATACCCGGTGATTTTGGTGGGTGCGGCAACAATTCGAAGCCCAATTCATGCAATTTCGTCATGATAGCATGAGAGCGTCTTGTCACAGGGCGTTGTCTTGGCTAAAGAGCACATTTTTTCTTCTTCATTCAAAATCGTTTATCATCGATTTCGTTCTTCAAATACATCAATTGGTCAATATAACTCTCCGCTATCTTTTTTAGGGTAACCGATGACCAAAATTCCACGAGCATCTCAAAATACTGAGGCCTTAATCTTATCGGTCCACATTTGCGTTTTCGGCTGCTTTGGATGGTTTTCATCGACTACACTCCAGTGAAGTGATGGATCCAGATTTCTTCCATTGTCACATATCGATGCAAAAATAAATCGGTTCATTTCGATGTAAATTCTCCAAGCAGTGCTGGGGATCAATGAAGCATTGTCGTTTTTGATTCAGCAAACGCGGCATCAATTTTGACAACAGCTTCATGCAAAATAGTGTATAAACACTACCGTATCCTTACGAAGTGAGCTATTACACAATCAAACGATTTACATGGTTTCCAGTGCAATTACCTCATTTGGTCTGCCGAAGCCTTCAGCAGCTTCAGTGTCTGTCCGAGCATGTTTAAGACTAGGTTCCTCCAAACAATTTTCGAAAAATCCAAAAAAAAATTTCACACGAAATTATATAGAATTAGTCCCGAGGGTACAGGCGATCGAGAAACTGGTACGAAGAAGGGGTATGGTGCACGTTTAGTCACGAATAATATCTTTGATCGGTTTTTTCATGGCTGTGACTTTTGGTTCAGCAGATATGATGGTATAAAAGACGTAACCGACAAAACGTGTTGATTTTTTACCGCGCAAGGTTCTGGGAGATTGCTGAACCGATTTTAACAAACCTATGCTCGTTTGAAAGCTACTATCAGGCCATTGATCGAGTTCGAATATCAAATAGCTGTGACTTTTATTTCCGGAGATATAATGGTATAAGTGACGTAACCGACAAACACGTTGTTTTTTACCGCTCTAATGTATATAAGGCTGCCAATCTTTTATGATCACCGCTAATTTCGTTAAGCGCTATTGTTCAAAAGTTTAAGCACCTCAAAAAAAGTCCTCATCCAAAATTTGAGCTAAATCGGACATAGGTAAAGGGTGCTGCCCAGCGGTTAAAGTTTAAATATTTTCGATCTTTAAAAAGGGGGGGGGAAATGGTGATTTTTCAAGATATATGAAAATTCCACTAAGTGGTATGCACCAAAAAAAGGAAAAAAATAGTCACGTTTGTCAGAGATGGCTGAACCAATTTTCACAAACTTCGATTCAAATGAAAGGTCTTATTTAGATCCGATTTCCGGTTCCGGAATTACAAGAAAGTTTCTTAACCGATTTTCACACACTAAGAACCAAGTAAAAGGTCTTAAAATTCTTCAAAAAGTATCCGAAAAGCTGATCCAGGTCCGACTTCCGGTTCCGGTATTACAACGCGATTAGTGAAAACTTTCAATTTTATGAGTATTTTTTCACAAGCGACAGCGAAACGAGGTGCACCATTTTATAAAACTTACTGCTAAATTATTCTAGTTGGCAGATCTTGCTAGTTAGTGAATATATAAAACTACTTTGCGACTACTAGTCCTCGGTTTCCGCTTCCGAAAGCACCGATAATAGTGAAGAAAATCTCTAAAAACGGAACTCACTTCGATTTCTCAGCAACGATTTAGCCGATTTCCACGAATCATGATTCAAATTAAATCTCTCATTGTCTTTAAATATACTGTACAATTTCATCCTGATCCGACTTCTGGTTCCGAAGTTATAGGGCGATGAGTGTCAAAACATTCAAATCGTCATTCAAAAAGACGATGCAAAACTAGTACGTGACGGTACGTGCGGTTTTGCTCCGTTCGCAGAGTGCTTTGTTCAATTTCGTATGGCGTGCAGGGTTGCCACATTAAAATTTATATTTTTCAGGTAAAAAAATGTTAATTTCTAATTCTTTTATTCAGTTTTAACCTACTTGTTCGTGTTATTACAAGATCATGATAACGATGCTTTTCTATAAAAGTACACTTATTGCATACAGAATGTTTATGCAATCACTTGAAAAATTGACAAGTGAAAATTGGCCTAGAGGGCTATGTGTTATAATATAGCCTACACAGTTCATCGAGCTTAGCAATGTTTGTGTCTGCGTGTGAGTATGTGTCAAATATTGTCACGCATAAAATAAAAAATCTCGTAATCCCACAGGTTGCTATTGAATTTCGCACCGTCATTTAGAGCGACGATACAAAAAAGGATGAAATTCTTCTAGATTTGGCTTAAAACTGAATTTTTTTATTTCGATAATAGAGATTTTAACATCGTAGTCATTCACCTGTCGGGACAGGAAAATTTCTTGGCCCTATGTGCGGGGTTGGGATTTGAACCCAGGTTGGCTGCGTGAAAGCCGATTGTCTTAGCAATCACGTTACGCCCATCCCCTTAAAACTGATTCAATTTGTAGGCTATATTAGTTACTTACTAAACGAACTGACTTCGGCTATACTGGTTCCAAGTTCCCGGTTCCAGAAGTGCCGGAAATAGTGGTCAAAAAGTTTAAAACGAGACTCACTGAATTTTTTCAGAGATGATTTGATCGATTTCCACGGCTCAAATAAAAGTTCCTATAGTCTCATAGGTTGCTGTTTAATTTCATCCGAATCCGACTTCCGGTTCCAGAACTATAAGGTGAAGTGTGTTCAATCATTTAGTGCGACGATGCAAAATGGAGAAAAATTCTTACTAACTTGACATAATTGTTTACAAATTGAAAAGGTTATGTTAGTTTATACCCAAAGAAAATTTCTTATTTAATTCAAGATTGAAACAACAATTTCGTCACAGAATCTTCTAGTGGTTTTTTTGAAAATATAATTAATAAGAGATTACACCACTAGGTTAAAAAAAGTTTTTCGAAAGAACTTGGCTTTAAACTCAGCATATCACCGACATATGGTTGTTTTTAATCCATTGCTGTTTTTCCCCCAAAAAAAGCAATGATAAATAAACACCAGAAATTGTTTCGAATCCATTGTTTTGAGAATATCAAAATACGGAAATTTGGTTGACAACGCCATTTCTTTATCAGTCCCGGGACTTATTGATCCACATGTTATTTATTCAATGTAGGATAAAACACGGTACACTTGACGTAGATTTCCGCTTCGGCGATACATAAATATATCACAAATTTACATCAAGTTTACAATACTTTTTAAGATCAAAAACCATCTAAAGCGGATTGCAGATGGGAGACAGAGTACGCAGACGACGTATAAACTAAACATCTAATCTTTCGCTAAAAATTACACTTTGAAATCTTCTGTGACTTTTGAATTGAATGAGCAATAAACCTGTTAATTCGAGTATATCTTATTCACCGAGTATTGTTTACACCTGTCAAAATTCGGACTGGTTTAACACTTGCCCTTCTCGCACCGTATAATATTGTGATACCGGCAAGGATTTGTAATCGAGTTTCACGTAGGTTTCGTCGTCCATGATTATGCAGTTCAAATTTCCAGCAAGAATCGTATTGTACAGCTTTCGAACCCTCGGCCTGATCGATGCTTCTTATTTCGGACTACGTTTTGATTGTTTCTGCTTCTTATAGGTTCGAAGATTCAAACGTTCTTTAGCACGAAGAACATTTGACTTCGAAGTGCCCACTTTTTTGGCCACATCCCGAACTGAAACCTCCTTTTTTTGCTCGAACGCCTTCAATATACGTTTATCCAACTGAGGGTTAGCAGGGCCTTTTTTTCGACCCGTTTTCGGTTTATCCTCAAAGGTGTTATCCTCACCGAACTTCTTGATTGCATTTCGCACGGCTTTTTCACTTACTCCTTCCATTTTTGCTATCTTTCTCAGTGGCAGTCCGCGTTCTGTGCACCATTTGTACACAATTTTTCGACGTTGTTCTGATGAAAGTCCACGCATTTCGAAACAAACTAATAAAAACGAATTAACAACTGCACAAGTGGTTAGAAAAGAGTGTAAACAACAGAACGCAGCCATAAAAATTGACAGATTCTGAACCATTGCGAAATGGCAGCGGTTTTTGGTTGCGTCCATACTTTCTGGGACAGTCTTCAGTTCAAACCATGTCATTGAAAAAGAGATTGTTCGTGGAAAAAAAATGGTGCACTTACAATCAAAATCCAGAGGCATTCGAGGAGCACCAGAACAAGGAAAGAAAGTAATCGTAAAAGTGGTCCAATGGACAGTAAAAAGGCCAGGAACTTGATTCAATTATTCAAGAACCATCCAAATATCGCTCATTGTTAAATTTGTATGTAATACAGAATTAAATATTGTGCTTTAAAATTGTAGTGAAGTTTACAATTATTATCTATTGCTTGATTGAGTTGCAAGTTGTTCTCAGATGTATTCAGCATTAATGCAAAGAAACGTTGAAGAGTATTACATGGAACGAAAAGATTTACGATTTTGGTGAAACACGTTATTCCGATAGATAAAAGAGCTAACCTTTGTCCGATCCAGGGGTTAAATACTTTGCAGTAAAAGGTTACACCTGCATACTGAACTTTTATCGCTATCACTGTCATCCATTTTCAACCTCGTAGAGCTATTCCTCACAGAATTGGCCTGAATAACGCCATACTGCAATTCGTGCTGCTGCCAACGTTCCCATCTCCCACCACTGAGAACAGCATTGTTCGCACATTTCATTGGCAACGGCACCAGTGATGATGATGATGATGATGATGATGATGATGATGGGCAAAAAAATGGACTGGGACACTGCTCTTGAATCGAACTGGTTCGGTGTGATACTCGAGGCGATCATTACAACATTTTTGGAGTACCAACTAAAAATTTTGCACATCGCAACACAGACGACCCGGTATAGTCGTTAAATGCGTTTAACGGAACTGCTCGTATCGTACCTCGCGATGACGCATACGAGATCCGGTACCAACGACGATGGGTACCGAAAGGTGCATCAACAACAAAAAAAAATTATGCATTTATGATGCCATATATGGGACACGTCTGCAAACCACAGCAGTCAGAGCCCGATAATGACATCTTCCGAAAATTCACATCATCTTCGCGTGCCGTGACAAGGTTCCCTTTCCATGTATTGGAGGAAGGAGATTCCCGTCGCTCGGAAGATTTCAGCTGGTTCAATTTTGATAGTCGTCAAGAAACGACAACGAAGACGACGCAGCAACAGCAGAGTACACTGACTTCTCGGTTACTCGTTTTGGATTTCCCGTTTTTTTGCAGTCTGCCTTGTACGCCACGCTCACTGCCTTCGCGTACACACATTCACACTCCGTGCACATGCTTTCAATCGGCCACCGCGCGTTCCCTGTCCTTCAGCCAGCCAGCCAGCCAGCCAGTGTTCTACAACCCGACGAACCTTCATTCCTCCGCTGTACCATAAACGGTGCAAGAAATTCTTGTCTTCTCTGCTGTTCTCCTTTCATCCGTTGCTGTTTATAATTCATGTGTTTTTGCACGTTTCTACAATCCACTCATCCGTCTCACCTGCATTACTTTCACCTGCACTACCATCAGCCCCCAACCCGCTCCCTCCAGACACTGACTTTTGCATATCTCGATTTCCGCTTGCGCGAAATCTGACTGTTTAATAACGGAACCGGAAGTTCTCCGTCCGAATCGAAAACTTACCATCATTTTGTAGCTTACTGTTTTGGTGTCCAGATATACTACCATAACACCACACTGCGATGGATAGTTGAGTTGCTAGCGACGTTGATGTGGGAAACCTGGAAGACTCTTTTCCAATAGTTTATCAACTGCGATCCACACGCGTGACACGGTTAGTCTTGCGATCACTTTCCGGTTAGATGTGTCCACCAAACGACTTTGAAAACTCTAGTAATTTCCGAAAACTCGGGGACTGTTTGATCACTCGGACCACCGGCGAGAAATAGCACCGAAATCCAGCAGCTTGTCTAATCAAAATAGTTCAGAGCACCGGGAAATCATCTAACGTTCAAGGGGGAAAAAAGGAAACAACACACAGTACCTTGCGGTTATCAGAATATTAGAGAAGCTCTGATAAACTAGCGACAATCAGTTTGAGCAAGCTAATTTTCTAAGCAAAACCGCAAATTTTAAACCGAACTATTTAGGCTCTTCCAAACACACGTAAAATTTGATGAAACTTTTCACTTTGACTTTTCCGATATTGATTATTTTCTACGACACGCACACTGCTGTAGGAATCACAAACACATTACTGCAGGTTAATCTCAGAGCGATGGTTGAATGGTTGACGGGAGGGAGAGGGTCTCAGTATCCTTCTGGATGTAATGCCGCTGTCAACCGGATATCAGTTCGATACTTCAACAACTTTTTGGATCAAATTACCAGTAAAAACATAATGCCTAAGCCAGATAAAGGTTTCTAAATCCGGATTAAGTTTAAATCGACCAAAAAGTGTACACTAATGAGAGCCACTCCCTAATGTTTCTCAGAGAGTGATTTCGTTCATGAACAGAAAGAGTTTCTCTCCAGAATATGTAACTCTTCGATTGCAATTCTCTCCCACTCTCTTTCTCTCTCTCCGACCAACTACACTCGAAGCAAGTGTGCATGTTTTCATTTCGTATTTTCCGTTCATTTCCCCCCCCCCCCCTGTGATGAGAGAAGTGCACAAATACCGCTTAGGCGTACATCCCGCACATAAATTGGTGCATCCGTGGTGAGGCCGGTTCTCCAGAGCAGGCAGCAGAGCATTCCTCACGAATCGAAACGGGCCGGTTTCAAGTGTAGTGTAGGTACATTGACTCTTCGATGTGTGGACTCTCGGCTCTCGGGCCGAACGATAGCTGAGCTAAGCTTGAACAGCGTTGAAGCTAATCTGCCACGACATGACAGGGCAGCAAGTTCTTAAACCAACCACTTGGGACTCTGTGGTTTCTGTACGGATGAATGCACCGACACCAGGAAACATCGTCGGTCTGCGGTGAAGTTGAAGAGTTGGGCACTATCTGACCGGTGTCACCTGTAACTTGTCGCGTAGCAACCCCAGGCCGGTGAGTGCGGCTTAACGAAGTAACAATGATCCGATTATCGCGCATTGTCCGGTTTCCTCGTGCGGCTGCTGAAAGCGCTGTGTGAACCGACAATCGAAATGTGAATCTGATCGGCCATTGCGCGAAGAAGAGCTAAGAAAGACGGAATTAAACTCATTACTTCTCGAGGGCATTGAATACGTGGATCTTCCTCTACGGTAAGCATCGCTTCAGCAGCGGTAACTGCTGAGCTAATGGAATTAACGGATCGGAGAAACTAGCCGCGGTGTGACCTTAGCGATCTGGATTTAGGAATGTTGGTGACTGTTGTTAGAATGGGAAAGCGAGAAGCGAAGCCGAACATTAGATTGGACATAATTTCTAAACTTTCAGTTAGTTAAAAACGGCAGATTTACATATAATTCATGAGCTATAATTCTCTCCCTACTCGCCAAACTGATAGTTCAGTTTATTTTTTCCGGTTCACAGTAAACACCATTTTTTTTAGAATAATCATTTATTGTAATAGGAATTAATTTTAATTAGAATAGAAAATTAGTTCGATGTTCAGTCTCAAGTGGTGACTTTTCAGCCCTATTATATACATGTTTTGGTTATTATCATTAGGACATCATTAGCTTCCGCAATTCTGTGAATTTAGAAAATTTGTAAACCGACTTGTAATTTTTAATGGGGGAAAGGAACTTATACACAAATCTACCAACTTATACACAGAACGAATCGATTCAATTGAGGGTTGCATCTACACGGAACGACCGAAATTAGCTCTGCGCCTAATTCGTATTACTGTTTTTGAATTAGTTGATTTTAACAACAAAATTTCCAAAATAACTATAAAATTAGTTAAAATTGAGAATTTACTTTGCTGAAAAAACTCTTATTTTTGGAGAATGTGTTTAGTTGGTGAATATCCTGGACACAAACCAGCAATATTTCAATCCAACACGAAATTCTCATTGACAACTAATTTTGTTATTAAAATCAGAAAATTTGTTTCTATTTATCTATCACCATCATTACTGAAGGACAGCACAAAGAAAACAAAACTGAAATGGGTATTATTAACAAGTTTATTAGCCAAAAACTCATGAGAAGTGTCAAAGCAAAACAATCCATTAAAAAGCTAAAAAGGACAGTCTTATTGAAACTGCTTGCAAATTGTTTTGATGTTTTTCGCATGTGTTCGATATATCTTTATTTAAATTTCTAAACCGATATGTTAAAATGTCGTAAACTGTTAGTGGAAATCGTATTTATTCAGAATTTGTGCGCACTTGAAGCGATTGTGCGTAATAATGTTTTTACGCGGAACAGTGAAGTGAATTTCGAATGTTTCACTCTAATTGTGATGAAATTTTTTTGTATCTTTAAACCTTCCGAGCTGCGCCGTCCGGTGTACTACTTGTATTCGGTTTTTGTTTTCCGAGTGCTAAAAGTTTTCAGTGAGAATGAAGAAAACAATGATTTAGAAGAAAAAAATTCAAAAAGTTGTTTATGTTTCGTTTAAGTCTTTTTCTTAAATACAACATCGTATTTATACCTGCCAAAATAGAAAAGACAACCGCGTCTGAAATTTTTTCGGCAGTAGTGTGCCATCTAGTGGCTAGTAGTCATTACGGTGTTACCGTTTCGGTGACAGGGCGCCATATAGCTGCAGATTGCAGAAGCCAATTCAACCATTCATATTGGTTGAAAACAACATTTTATTTCTTTAATTCAACTAAAAAATTAGTTGAATGGAAATGAAATGCGCCTTAGCTACGAAATGACAGCACGTTTAATTTGTGATTTCAACTAAAAAAAATAGTCATTTCAACAAATATTTTATTATTATTAAGGGAATGAGAATAAAAAATCTAAATTAGCAAAAGTAAGATTTTTTTAGTTGTCTCAAAAAATAACTAACTAAAATCAGCAAATCAACTAAATTTTTCGCGAAAATGCTGATTTCGGTCGTTCCGTGTATTTTTTGTCGGAACTTACTTTTAACATTATGAGACATTATGCTTCTAATGTTTCTATAGTTTTGAGTCTGTGTAACTCATTCGTAACTAACCACGTAGCACGCTTCATAATCATTTTCAGAATTTTATTTTGAATCCTTTGAAGCGTTTTCTTCCTGGGGGAACAACAACTTTACCAAATTCTGTTTATTAATTAGTAATTTGTTCCTCATACAGAACATAGAATTTCTGTTTAATAGAGGATATAAACATTTACTATATTTATTACACTTCGCCTGGATCCCTTCCATGTGATCATTGAAAGTGACATTGTGTTATACGTTAAGCCTTGATCAGACGAATGAAATTTAAGTTATTCCTTCAAGAATTTTCGAACTTTTGATCGAACGCTCTTCATCAAGTTCCGGACATGTGTTGCATCGCATTTTTTGGACACTTGAGACCAAATTTTGTTGAACTCCTGCATGTTCCCAGCTGCCTTACCAGTCTTCTTGAAGACCCTCTTCACGATTGCCCAGTAACGCTCGATGGGTCGAAGCTGAGGGCAATTTGGTGGATTGATATTTTTTTTCAACGAAATTTGTACCCGTTTTCGCAAGCCAATTGAGAGTGGTTTTGGCATAATGAGCCGACGCTAAATCCTGCCAAAACAGTGAAGGTGTACTATGCTTCTTATATAAAGGCAGCAATCTCTCCTGGAGACACTCAGATCGATAGATTTCTGCATTTATAGTTCCGGTAGTCTAAAAAATGGTTGACTTCAAACCACAGTAACATATTGCTTGCCATACCAGTATCTTTCGACCGAGTTTCGACCTGTCCGCATCGCTCACATCCTCCCCAACAACGACAGTTAAGCATTGTGGACCTGAAAGGATTTTGAGTCCTTCTTTACATAAATCCCATCGTCCATCAAAACGCATGCATCCGGACACCGCAAAAGACGCGAAAACAATTTCCGGGCCCTTGTTGCTGCTCGCTCCTTCTGTTCTACACTTTGTTTCGAGACTTTCTGCTTCTTGTAGGTCTTCAGGTGAATTCGCCTCTTGATATGCTGGATCATTCCGAAACTCGTTCCTGCTTTTTTGGCCAAATCACGTATTGACATTGATTTTTTCTTCAAGACTAGAGATACCACTCTCTGGACTAGTTTCGGGTTGGAAGAACCGGGTTTTCTGCCTCTTCCTGGTAGCTCACCTAAAGAATAGTGTTACCCAAACTTATTAATGATGATTTTAACACTGTCATCATGAATTCCAAACCGCTTCGCCAATTTTCGCATAGTAATACCCTTCTCACTTAGCCATGTGTCCAGAACCTGAATTTTCACTTCTTTTTCAATACGCGACATTTTGAAAACGCAGAATTTCAACAGCACAAACAAGTAAACATACGAAAGCTAACAGCCAAACACACAGCATGCTGTGATCTGAATATAAAAAACATCACAAATACATGCGTACAACACGAATGAATATGGATAGCTTATTTTCGATACACTCCTTAGGATTAACAGAAAGGTGAGTTCGAACAAAAACGTGTTGACATTTCAGTGTTTAAAAATACGTGCTCGCCATGGTGTTTGATTTATTTGATGGTCCTGACTAATAAAGGTACCATCAACAGAACTACGAAGGAAAAATTAGCCGTCTGAGCTGCACCCAACAACAGTTAAATTTATATCAAGGATGCAGTAGCTCGGGGAGTGTCCGTGAAATGTGCATCCACGGCTACACATGTTTTACATTCAATTGTAAGTCTACCAGCTTCAGGAAACATAATACATCTAAATTCCATAAATATTCTGGGATTGTTTGGGTTGAGTGTCGGTTCAACTTCGAAGGGTGTCGGTCTTACCCCCAGTAGGTGGCGATTTTTCCCGCACTGGTTGAAGCATCTCATTTATAAACATGTTTTTTGAAGCACGTTGGTAGATAAAATAACAAACCTTTTACCTAACCCTATTGATGTTGATAAATAAAAATATTAGGATATGGCATGGATAGAATTGTCCCGGGTTGGCGGTTCAATGCATAGGACGCTGGTCTTACAAGCCAGTTGGCGTATGTTCGAGCCCCGACCTGGAAGGATTCTAAGTGACAGTAGGATCCATAGTACTAGCCATGCAATGATTTTTGTACACTAAGAATCAGCTGCGAAGTCTGTTGAAACAGAAAGGCCAAATTCCACATAAGGAATGTAATGCCAAGACTTTGCTTTTATGGATAGAATTGTAATAATTGTTAATTATTCATACAAATCATCGATTGCTTGCCAATTGCAAGGGATCGAAAGTCTTCCTGTAATGTTTGAATCCATTTGATACGAACATTTCATTTAGGCGGGGCTTGTCGATGGAACGATGTTCTCGGTTCGATTGAGTTAACACCTCCCTGAGTCCTGAGCTAAAGTTGTTTGTATGTTTGAACAAAACACATGTAAACATATTTTTTTCTGTAAAGCGCTGCCAGACAGTGTGACTTGGGATAGGTAATCATACACACAGTTTTTCTGCCTCTCTAGGCAGCTGATTGCCGAGAGCGAGAAATATGGAATTATTTTAAATTACGTGATCATAGGTCGTCCAAGGTCTTCTGCTAGGGTATCAAGGGTTATCGCTACCATCGAAAGATTCAGACGAAACCAGTGCGTTCAATAAGAAAAATGCGACTTAATCGCACGGAAAAAATTCACATGATTACCTTTTCCTGGTAGGTAAATGAAACAAGTCTCAATTATACTTACTTTCCATAAAATTCAACTGCAACTACTGAAGTGAAGTGATAATAACAATGATACTTCAACTCAACAACTTCATATAGTTCAATTATTAACAATATCACAAATAATAGCTTTGCTACAATTTAAGTCAAAGAACAATTTCAAAAACGCATCGACAAATTTAACAGCCAGCTTCAGTAATATATATTTACTGCTTTTTTCTTTTTTAACGACCAAGTATAACGGTCAATATTTTTTTTACTTTTTGCTATATTCAGTTAACCAAAGAAAGAAACAGAAAATGTAAATTATAGAATGAAAGTATTCAAAAAAGAGCCCCGATGCGATGAAAGGTGAGACGTGACAAAGGTCATTTAAGTAAGCAGAAATCTTCAAATGACATAACTTCTACCTATTGCTAGAATAACCGAGCGTTTTTAGTTTCTAAATTTATTCGATGAAAGCAGGCCGAATATAAAACAATGAGAGCTACTTGCGCATGCTTGTCAATGACTGCCAAACGATATTTTCATAACGCATTGTCGTAGCTAATACGTTGCGCTCTGAACTCGAGCAATTTACCTCGTGCATCAAAATTGCGTGCATTAACACAACTCTTATATACATCCAACTTCAAATTTCAAGTTTCTCAATTGTTAGAGTCTTTTCCTTGCACATGAGTTACTGCATATATTCAAGAAGAGAGGTAATTACACAGCTCAGCACTGAGATTTGCTGTTCTCTCTGTCACGGTTGGCTGTGTGAGAACTTGTATGTACTCCTTCACGAGAGGCTTCAGTGGCTGATGCTTATGGCAGTTGAAAACAAATTGCTGTCTCAGTTGCAACGTCGAAGCAGTTTTATTGATGAATTTATTGACAGTTCAATCAAAAGTATATCGTTATTTTATCGTATTAAAATTGTAACACAAAGAAAAGATCCATTCTTCAATCTTTAGTTTTCTTTTACAAAGAACTGTTACATCTGATATAGTAGCACATAAACAGTGCACAACCCGTAAACTGTCACGAAGCGCCACTGGTTATTTCGGAACGTAATTATAAAGGTCTTTTACCATTTACTATCCGAACCGATACTTACTGATCAACGATGCATTACAATTTTGTTTAATGCTCATGTTTTCACATATTTGAACTAATTTTAAGATAACAAAATTTATTTTCACAGATGTTTGTAAATGGTTTTAAGATTGGTCGAAGTAAATTTAATAAATTTTATTTTATTCAAATTTGCTTCGGATTTGAATTTGATCCATAAAATAAAGTTTATTAGATTTTTTTTTGGTATCGGAAGGTGGCATTAGTAACTGCTAATGCACGGATTAGTCGAAGACGAAACGTAAAAACAAACAAAATATGTTGCAAAAAACATGTAAAATACATTGTTGAAATGATTGGAACGATTATAGCATATAATTTATATACATTTTAGAATCAAAATCTACGTCAGTTCTTCAACTTAATTGATTATTGATTCGATTGACGTGTGTCTTTACCCATCCACCAGCGAATAATTCAACTGGATTGTTAGTTACTTCGACCACAAGCTCTGTTGGTTTAAAAACAAAAATGACAGTTAAGAATATTCAACACGATCGATGATTGAAGGTGACATTTTAGGAAGAACTTAAATCTTTAATACTTTGAGTGCATTTCTACGTCCAATTTTTTTTTTTATTCATGATTCAATCAATAGGTACGTTATGAATATTATGTTTATTTTAGAAACAATACGTTGCGTTACGCAGTGAAGATTGTGTTGATAGATTGAACACTGACATCTTTCTAAAATATCTTTCCTGTGACCTTTCATTCGGTATTCCCTAATCTCTTTTTTCTCGCTTAACTCGAGTTAGTTATGACAATTTTACTTCAACATTTCAAAATATATGTCATTCGCAATCATATTTCCATTTTCCTTCTACCATTTTTCGGATAGTGATATTTAAGGCATTTATTCTGTCTTCTTTTGGGCGTTGAATGGTTAGATGAATTGATATATTTAATATACCCTCCCAAATGCAACTATATGAAAAAGGACAGACCTAAATTTGTAATAATGTGACTTTGAATTCGAATTTCTCCCAAAATTTCACTTGCACGGAAAATCTGTGCCTAAGATTGGAATCCAAATAAATTTAATTTAAACAATTTTAATTTTTGATATTTTATTACAACTCAGATTTTTTAAATAATATGAATTTCAGCGATTTCTGATGAAATCGGTGTCTCTTACACTTGTATTTGTTAATAATAGCTAAGTAATATTCATTCGACAGTTTTGGGGCCAACAAATGCATCGAGGAGGTTCATAGAGATAGCTTGGTGAGTAAAGAAAGAGTAGGAAATTATAAATTCTTTCATTTTTATTGTTGTTTTTTCCTCCGAATAAAAATGTTACAGAAACAGAATTTAATGAAGAAGTAACTGACAGACGTTTATCCATGGTGTTGGAATGATAACCGCTAGATCACTTTCGAGATCAAGTATCATCGAGCACAATCATGAACGATCATCAAACAATCGCCCATTCCACTAAATGAAAACAAATTTTGTGGAACAAAATAAAAATACGCACACTCACACACTACCTTATATATTACAAATCCAGATCACACAATCTACAAAAAACGTATAACCGCAGCATACTACGAAAACCATTCCAAAGCCATGACCTTCTCGTGGTGCACTCCCGTTCGTTCCGCACAGCTGTCAAATCTGCGCATATGACATCTGATAGCCCACCCACAGCAACGTGTGTATGTCCGCTCATTGCTACCAATACAGCCGCAGGTACTAAAAAGTCTCTTCCGCGAGAGTCCTCTCCGGAAAACACTCGCCAGCAAATGCCTACGTCTACATATTTTTTTCCAGCTCACCATCTCACTTCGTCAACCCCACCCCATTGAGATAGATATATTTAAATGCCGGCCGGTTCAATGGAATTCTGAGGAAATTATTTTCTCTCTGCAATTCCAATTGGAACTATTGCACGCACACATGCACCTTCAATGTTACCCATCCGATACTGCGGTGTTCTGACAGGGAAAAAAAACACAGAACACTCCATGATGACATTTGGTGTGACTACACCGACTACACAAACATTAATTTATCGTTTCTGGAACCGTCCGTCCCTCACACCCAACGTTAATCCATCGACGTCCGATTCCGATAGTCTTCGGAAGCTTTTACACGATTTGTTTATGTACGCATTCGTTAGTAGTTGTCATAGTAAATATAATGAGGCAGGAAGGTTTATCTAGATTAAAATTAGCTTTTTATTTCCGCTATGCGAATATCGGTCTTAATTTATTTCATGATGATCTGTTTTATTTTTCACTATTGTACCCAACCATAGAATGTATACAGAATGATCCCTTCTTGAAAACCATCAAAGAAAAAATCAATTCCGAAAAAATTCATCCTCCCATTATCGTTGGAACCGTCCAAGGCAGGCTAGTTTGTGCACAACGATGACGTCTTTAATCTGAACAATTCAACAGCAACTCGAACCACTACAGCAACATACTGGGTGTGGATTATTCACTTTCAACTAATCAAAGAAGCGTAACACGAACACCACCGTGGCATCGTAGTTATGTTCCATCACAACATAGAGCGTACACACGGTTGCATATCGATCGATAAACCAGCCGCCCTTATCTGTGTTGGTTTGGAATTTATGTTGGGAGAGTAGACGCGCGCTCTCTCAGTGGAAATCGTCTTTTTTGTATTACTAATTATCGTTACTCAGTTTTCCAGAATCACAAGAGAGACTCTCGCTTCCGAATCTGCCGGGAGTATTACACATGGGGAAAGTGAGGTGTGATAGGTTTTCTGGGGGAGGAGGTGGGAAAATGCACATCCATGACGGTTTGGATGATTTAGTTTTTATGATTTATTCACACGCAGTAACAATATATTGTGGAAGCCTCTCAATAGTCTTTTACTAGTATAGTAACTTTGTCAATTCTCCTCCTTGTTATCAAGAAACTGTTCCTTATATTATTGTAGTTTTAGTTAGGTTTAGTCTAATTAACATTATTGTATTAGGAAAACATTTCGATTGGATTATTATAATCTGTTGATGCAAAAGATGAGAAGGTTTTATGTCTGTTGGAGAGAAAATTTGATAGAAATGAGTAAGCTTTTCCCTGCTCCTGCATAAACGAAGTAAACAAATAAACAAATAAACAAATAAAAACATAAAAAATATAAAATAATTGAAAAAAAAACAAAAGAAATAAAAAACAAAAAATAAAAAAATAAACAAATAAATAAATAAATAAACAAATAAACAAATAAACAAATAAACAAATAAACAAATAAACAAATAAATAAATAAACAAATAAACAAATAAACAAATAAACCAATAAACAAATAAACAAATAAACAAATGAACAAATAAACAAATAAACAAATAAACAAATAAACAAATAAACAAATAAACAAATAAACAAATAAACAAATAAACAAATGAACAAATAAACAAATAAACAAATAAACAAATAAACAAATAAACAAATAAACAAATAAACAAATAAACAAATAAACAAATAAACAAATAAACAAATAAACAAATAAACAAATAAACAAATAAACAAATAAACAAATAAACAAATAAACAAATAAACAAATAAACAAATAAACAAATAAACAAATAAACAAATAAACAAATGAACAAATAAACAAATAAACAAATAAACAAATAAACAAATAAACAAATGAACAAATAAACAAATAAACAAATAAACAAATAAACAAATAAACAAATAAACAAATAAACAAATAAACAAATAAACAAATAAACAAATAAACAAATAAACAAATAAACAAATAAACAAATAAACAAATAAACAAATAAACAAATAAACAAATAAACAAATAAACAAATAAACAAATAAACAAATAAACAAATAAACAAATAAACAAATAAACAAATAAACAAATAAACAAATAAACAAATAAACAAATAAACAAATAAACAAATAAACAAATAAACAAATAAACAAATAAACAAATAAACAAATAAACAAATAAACAAATAAACAAATAAACAAATAAACAAATAAACAAATAAACAAATAAACAAATAAACAAATAAACAAATAAACAAATAAACAAATAAACAAATAAACAAATAAACAAATAAACAAATAAACAAATAAACAAATAAACAAATAAACAAATAAACAAATAAACAAATAAACAAATAAACAAATAAACAAATAAACAAATAAACAAATAAACAAATAAACAAATAAACAAATAAACAAATAAACAAATAAACAAATAAACAAATAAACAAATAAACAAATAAACAAATAAACAAATAAACAAATAAACAAAAAAACAAATAAACAAATAAACAAAAAAAAAATAAACAAATAAACAAATACATAAATAAACAAATAAACTAATAATGGACAAGAAAGATTAACAAAAGAGAACCATTATGGAACCTTCGAGTAACGTTTTAACTAATGTGGATGACGTGGATTCTTCTTTAACATTCACTCTTTGTTGACAATTTCTTATATAAGTCGTAACTCCATTTCCAGTTGCAGTATGAAATTTCCCATGAGTCTACATCACTAAAAAGGCCTACGTCGTTTCTGAGACAACATAGTCTATACTTTAGGTATAATTTTGCTTCATGCCGCTATTCCAAGAACGGACAAGAGTGTTTTTGCGTTTGCAAAACTTTAAGGTCTTTATGAAAAGTAGTCGCTTAAACATTATATTATCATAAATATCATCAAACATCAAAATTTATCCATAGTGCTCTTTTAATCAGTAAAATCATTTTCCCTGTAAACAGTTTTAGTTGTAACTTCTTCATTTTTAATAAGCCACGAAACAAGCATCTTGTAGAAAGTTCGATATAATCTGTAGTATTTGTTCCGTGAAATCCAAATGTAAAACTGTTCAAATCGACATCTTGCACAGTCAAATTTAAAACAAATTTGAAACATTCTCTTTTGGCAAAGTTGCACAAGCTTTTACAAACAGTGCGAAAATGAATTCCAAAAAAGTTATTTCTAAAGCAACCAGTTTCACGTTTATTAAAATATGTGAAAAATTACTTATTTAGCACATCTATCAAATATGAAACCAATACTTCTCAACTATTTGTTATTTTAGAATGGTGAATAATATCATGTACAGGTTTTTAACGAAATATTAGATTAAGGGGAAGTTTTTATTTATTGTCATTTACTCGAGGATGAAATTAAATTTTACTTAATAAAAACATGAAATGTTAATAAATCATCAACAACAAAATTAGACATTTTGATGTTCAATATTGCGTCTACAAGAATGGTTTAAGGCTTTTCAGAAATCATGATTTTTCTGATGAAAATTACTAATACAAATTGCCAAGCTCCTGACTTATCCTTTTTTAACATAATTTGACATTAAATTTTTTTAATTATAATTTTACGACTCATCAAACTGTTTCCTTGCAACTTGAAGCCATGGAAATGATCCAAAAACAAAGCTTTTGGGTGTTTTTACTGAAGATGAATGATAATTTTGAGTGCCGAAAGCCACGGAGCAAACCCAGTCACCGTCAATACCGAAGCCCAATATTCACGGTTCCAAGGAGATTTTATGCATTTGATGAGACCAGAAGAACGAGTTCTACTATGAGTTGACCATGACTGGAAACTAGCGATAGGCTCGACCAAGCAATCTTGCTTCATGCCCACCTCACATTGCACGTGTCGTCAAAACTTAACAGTTCGGCTGAAAAGTTCGTATCGTTTAATAGAAACACACATTTTTTTGCCAAAATTCGTTTTTATTATTCAACATAATTGCCATCAGAGGCGATACAGCGATTATAGCGATCTTCCAACTTTTCGATACCATTTTTGTAGTACGATTTGTCCTTTGCCTCAAAATAGGCCTCAGTTTCAGCGATTACCTCTTCATTGCTTCTAAATTTTTTACCAGCGAGCATTCTCTTGAGGTCTGAGAACAAGAAAAGTCACTGGGAGCCAAATCTGGAGAATACGGTGGATGAGGGAGCAATTCGAAGCCCAATTCGTTCAATTTCAGCATGGCTTACATCGACTTGTGACACGGTGCATTGTCTTGATGAAACAAATTTTTTTTCTTCTTCAAATGAGGCCGTTTTTTTTTATTTCGTCCTTCAAACGCTCTAATAACGCTATATAATAGTCACTGTTGATGGTTTTTCCCTTTTCAAGGTAGTCGATGAAAATTATACCATGCGAATCCCAAAATACAGACGCCATAACCTTACCGGCCGATTGTTGAGTCTTTCCACGCTTTGGGTTCGGTTCATCGCGTGCAGTCCACTCAGCTGACTGTCGATTGGACTCCGGAGTGAAGTGATGGAGCCATGTTTCGTCCATTGTTATATATCGACGAAAAAATCGGTTTTATTTCGATATAACAGCTCCAAACACTGCTCAGAATCATCAATTCGTTGTTGTTTTTGATCGATTGTGAGCTCACGCGGCACCCATTTTGCACAAAGCTTTCTCATATCCAAATATTCGTGAATAATATGTCCAACGCGTTCCTTTGATATCTTTAGGGTGTCAGCTATCTCGATCAACTTCACTTTACGGTCATTGAAAATCATTTTGTGGATTTTTTTCACGTTTTCATCGGTAACAGCCTCTTTTGGACGTCCACTGCGTTCATCGTCTTCGGTGCTCATATGACCAGTACGAAATTTTGCAAACCACTTACGAATTGTTGCTTCGTCCGGTGCAGAGTCTGGATAACACTCATCAAGCCATTTTTTTGTATCGGCGGCACTTTTTTTCATCAAAAAGTAGTGTTTCATCAACACACGAAATTCCTTTTTTTTTTCTTTTTTTCACAATAACAAAAGTAGCTTCACTCAAAATGCTCAAATCTCACAAACTAATAATCAGACAGCTGTCAAATTTATACACGTATCTTTTGAAGGTTGGTACTAACTAAAAATGGTATGGATTTAATTCTAGTGGCGCCTTCTCATAGAAACGATACGAACTTTTCAGCCGATCTGTTACCAGCAAATGCTGAAATGGAAAGTGCTACCTTACCCACCATGCAGCCTAGGTATAGCACCTTCGGATTTCTATCGATTCTGACGACTGACGAATGACCATGTTGGACAACGACTCACGTCATACGAAGTATTGAAACTAACAAATTATTATTTAGCTGTTTGGTTACAAATGATCGGTTTGTACTAGGTACACAAAACTGTTTTTTTTTATTTCATGTTTCGTCCTTGACAGTTCAATTTTACTATGAAACCGCATCGTGCAAAATCGACACAGAAATATCAAATATTTTCAGTGATTGAGTGCTGTAGACATACGACACGGTTTGTTTGTTAGTAAAACAGACACTAACTAGGAATATCATGGATATTTTTAATTGAATCATATAAAAAAGACATATTTGTACATGTTTGTTTAAGACGGTCAATTTAATCATTCAATTTTTAACCAAATTGCTCTTATAATTGATTTTCTCACTTATAGCGAAATTGTTCATTCTTTGGAACAGATCAATATCTTTGTCATGAGCTGTGCTCATTCGGTGCATAAACGAGAGATGTGAGGACTGAGTGCGATACTTTTTTGTGGTCGACTGATCACCTACACATCTATGTAATTCCTTAAAAACTCTTCAATTCTCAGATACATGATAGTTCCCATAGTAGGAATTTGGCTCTTCTCCAGAAAAAAAAACCTTTATCGTCGGTTATGTCTCTAACATTACCCACTCATCTTTATTTCCCAATTTCGATATTATTCATGAATGTATTCCTTCTTAAAAAACGAACCATTTATTTCAAACAACACTTTTGTTATACTACGATTTTTCCATAGTTTTTAAAAAAAACCTGTTCCAATCCTTCTAGTGGTAATGCTTTTTTCATATAACACATGTTTACATAAATATCATTATGGAATACTTCTTCAACAGACTTTTATTTCAGTCTTGAATAAGAACAAGAACAAGGCACAAATCTCCAAATATCAAGGGGAACGTGCCATTTGAGCCAATTTGTTCTGATTCCTGAAGAACAAGAAAGTTTGTCGAGCATACTAGCATAACCTTTCCAATTTATAAAAAGTTTTGACTCAAGTTTACAGGAATTTATCGTTTTCTTTAGCATTTTCGCTTTACTTGACGGTTGCTCCGGAACCTGAAGTCACATCTTAACAAAAGTCATTTGTAGTGTATTTGGATATAAAATCATTCATTCGAGAGTTCATTCTAATCAGTCGTCTCTGAGAAAATGAAGAGAATTGTGCCCGGAACCGACTTCCGGTTTCGGAATTATATAGGGTTAAGTGTGTATGAAATTGCAAACCGTCATTCAGAGCGATAATGCAAAAACGTAAAAATCTTCTAAATTTGGCTCAAAATTATTTCAGTTTGTAGGTTGTGTAATACCGTTTTCGTTTATTGATCAGGGCAGCCCGAGAGCTGGCCCAGAGTCGCGCAAACAACTTTTGAGATGTTCGTTTTAGCAACCTTGGGTCGCTCTAGATCGGACTGCAATCGCGTAGTTTCGCTCTGAAGATTTTATCGGGTCGCACCACTACATCCATGCGAGTTTGTTTATTTTTTCTTTTTTTATGAGTTGTTGTTTAGGGTGCGTACCACATGTTCGTTTTATTCGGAGTCAGAGTCGCCCGCGTGTAAGTTTAAAAACGAAAACGGTATGAGTAATGATACATGACACTCGGCTTTCACAGTGATTGCATAGCCTTTCACTATGAGAAAGGCAAAAAACGTTTCAGTGTAAGCGATGACCTAATCATTCGAAGCAAATCTCTTTCCAGCAAGCTTTATTAATAAATCTAAGAACAGAAAATAGTCACTGGGAACTCACCAGGAGTATGGTGGATGCGGTAGCAATTCGAATTTCTATTCTTGGAACTTAGTCATCGTAACGAAAAGTCGTCGCTGTCGGAAAATGCGGCACGCACTCTGCAAAAAGTTTCTGCTAAATAGCATATACACTTCTTTTTTATGTATCTGCGATATCAGCTATCGTCTGAAACATCATTATTCGATTTTGTGTAACGAATGATGTTAATATGAGATGTTTTTCCAGAAAAAAAACACCCCCTTTCTTGGAGGACCAGAACATGGTGCATTATCGGTTTTTACACGACCATGTTTTAATTTAGCATACCAGTCAATAACCGTTGATTTGTTTGAAGCAGAACCCGGATAATTCTTATAAAGTCATTTCTTTGCTTGCACAATATTTCTTTTAATAAACATTGTTTAATCAAACATTTTTTGCCTTTCTCATATAGAAAGGTTATGCAAGGGAGCGGGTCATTTTTTTTTTTTCAAAAATACGTTTATTTCTTAAGGCAGTTTACATAAGTTTTTCTTCGCCGTAGCATCACTTTTACATAATATTCTTATCCTAATTTAATTCTAACATAGTCACAACGTTTTGCATTTATTAAAACATATTCTCTTATTACTTAAAAATCATCTTAGGTAACTCGTCATTAATTATGAAATCTACTCGGAAATATTATTTGAACCAAACGATTAACTTCTATAAATTATAAAATAAGCTGTTATTTTCAGACATTTTGTTAATAATTTCATAAACTGTTTCGAGTTTGTTTGTATCATTACATTATTTTTATTCTAATTTCGCTATTGGTTGAACTCATGGACGCAGCTGGGATCAGAACTAAGTCTTGAAAGGGGCCTTTATTAAATTGAAACTCCAGTTTTCTTTATGAAATGATAAACAAGTTTCATGTATGAAAGGTCACGACAAGCAAGAATGTCTCGAACTGGGACATTGGATAGTCTACCTTGGGTACGCAAAGAATTTATTAGTTGAGATCTGACATCACGATACTCCACGCATGTCCAAACGACATGATCAATATCCCGATAACCTTCTCCGCAAGCACAATGATTAGTCTCGGAGAGCCCAATTCGAAGGAGATGTGCATCTAACGTGTAGTGATTGGACATGAGTCTGGACATCACACGAATGAAATCTCTACTCACATCCAGTCCCCTGAACCATGCCTTTGTCGATATTTTCGGAATAATTGAGTGCATCCACCGACCCAGATCATCTTTATCCCAAGAAGCTTGCCAGCTGGCAAGTGTTCTTTGGCGAGACGAGCTATAGAATTCGTTGAAAGCAATTGGTCTCTCATAAATTTCACCCTCAATAGCACCACGTTTGGCTAAAATATCGGCTCTTTCATTGCCAGGAATGGAGCAATGAGCCGGGACCCAGACTATAGTGATTAGATAATTATTGTTCAATATGTCGTTCAGGCACTGTTTTATTTTGCCCAGGAAAAACGGTTCAGTCTTGCCAGTCATGTTTGAGCGAATGACTTCAATTGCACTCAGACTATCTGTGAAGAGGAAATAATGGTTTGGAATTAATGTGACGATTACACTCAAACTATATTGAACTGCTGCTAGCTCTGCTATATAAACAGATGCAGGTTCTTGAAGCCTAAATGAGGCCGAAACATTATTGTTGAACATACCAAACCCTGTCGCTTCTTCAATTCGCGATCCGTCCGTGTAAAACATTTTCTCAGAGTCAATATGCCTGAACTTACTTGAAAATATTTTTGGGATTTCCGTCGAACGTAGATGATCCGGGATTCCACGCACTTCGCGCTGCATGGATGTATCGAAAAATAAAGTTGAGTCAGGGACATTTAGGAGGCTGACACGGATAGGAATATATCTTGAAGGGTTGATTTCCTGTGACATATGGTTAAAATATACTGTCATGAATTTTGTTTGAGATCGAAGCTCGACTAGTCGTTCGAAATTATTAATTACCATGGGATTCAGCACCTCACATCTTATTAGCAGGCGTGATGAAAGCTCCCAAAATCGATCTTTTAATGGAAGAACTCCCGCCAGAACTTCAAGACTCATTGTATGTGTCGAATGCATGCACCCTAAAGCAATTCGCAAACAACGATACTGAATTCGCTCCAGTTTGATAATATGAGAGTTTGCAGCGGAACGAAAGCAAACGCATCCATATTCCATCACTGAAAGTATCGTTGTCTGATACAATTTTATTAGATCTTCCGGATGAGCACCCCACCAAGATCCTGTTATTGTTCGAAGAAAATTTACTCTTTGTTGGCATTTTGTTATCAGAAACCTAATGTGTCCTCCCCACGTGCATTTGGAATCGAACCACACCCCGAGGTATTTAAAAGTTAAAACCTGTTGGATCATTCTTCCCATCATATGGAGCTGAAGCTGCGCGGGATCATGCTTTCTTGAAAAGACGACTAACTCTGTTTTCTCCGCAGAGAATTCGATACCAAGATGAACAGCCCAATCGGACAAGTTATCTAAGGTATCTTGCAATGGTTTATGCAGATCAATAGCTTTGGGTCCAGTAACTGAAACCACGCCATCATCTGCCAATTGTCTTAGTGTACATGGGGTTACTAGACAGCTGTCAATGTCATTTACGTAAAAATTATAGAGGAGCGGACTGAGGCATGAGCCTTGCGGGAGACCCATGTAACTATTTCTGAGTGTTGCCAAATCGCCATGTGAAAAATGCATGTGTTTCTCTGACAAAAGGTTGTGCAAATAATTATTTATAACCGCTGGGAGTCCATTTTGGTGAAGCTTGTCTGAAAGAACATCAATGGAAACTGAATCAAATGCTCCTTTAATGTCTAAAAATACAGATGCCATTTGTTGCTTTTGAGCGAAGGCAATTTGGATGTCAGACGAAAGTAATGCAAGGCAATCATTCGTCCCTTTATTTCTACGGAAGCCAAACTGAGTATCTGACAACAAACCGTTCGTCTCGACCCAAGTGTCGAGACGTCGTAGAATAATTTTTTCGAACAATTTTCTGATGCAGGACAACATCGCAATGGGTCTATATGAGTTGTGATTGGAAGCTGGTTTCCCCGGTTTTTGAATGGCGATAACTTTCACTTGTCTCCAGTCAGGTGGAACAATATTTTGCCCAAGAAACTTGTTGAACAATTCCAACAAACGTCTTTTTGCGAGGTTGGGCAGATTCTTCACCAAGTTGAATTTAATTCTGTCCAACCCTGGAGCGTTATTGTTACAAGACAAGAGTGCTATAGAAAATTCCATCATTGAAAATGGGTTATTAATAAAACCATTATTTGGAGGAGATTCCCGTATAATGCTCTGCGTAGGAACAGAATCTGGGCAAACTTTCCTAGCAAAGTCAAATATCCATCGGTTCGAGTATTCATCACTCTCATTGCCCACGTTACGATTCCTCATTCGTCTGGCCGTGTTCCAAAGAGTGCTCATTGAGGTATCTCTTGACAAACCTTCGACAAAATGTCTCCAATAGCTACATTTTTTGGCTCGAAGTATGCTCTTGTACTTGGTTTCTAAAACCATAAGTTTTTCAAAATTCTGAGGAGTTCCTCCTCCCCGTTTTAGAAACGTCTTGCAAGCATTTTGTTTTGCGAGTTTAGCCTCTGAGCACTCTTTGTCCCACCAGGGGTTGGGAGGCCTTCTGTTAGTCGTTGGCCCAGGAAAGCGTTTAGTTTGGGATTGTTCTGCTGCCTCCAGAATCGAACAAATGAGGAAGTCATATTCTTCAAGTGGAGGGAGCTCTTCCATTGAATTCAAAATACTAGAGATACTACTTTGGTATTTAATCCAGTCGATATTTTTTGTCAAATCATATGGAATACTAGCGGAAGTAGCAATGCAATTGCTACTGCTAATTGAGATGATGATTGGTAAATGATCGCTACCGTGTAAATCAGGCAGTATTTTCCAGGTGCAATCTAGTCGAATTGATGTTGAGCAAAGAGATAGATCTAATGCACTTGGGCGTGCCGGAGGTCTTGGGATCCGTGTCATGCTACCCATATTTAATACCGTCATGCTAAAATTGTCACAAATGTTTTGTATTAAAGATGATCTGCTATCATTGTAAACGGAACCTCACATAATACCGTGCGAATTTAAATCCCCCAGAATCAATCGTGGTGCAGGAAGGGCTTCAACCATTTCATTAAGCTGTTGCTGTCCAACTTGTGCTTTTGGAGGAATATAAACCGAAGCTATGCAAATATCTTTGCCTTTAATGTTTATTTGGCAAGCAACAACTTCTATACTAGAAGTTGAAGGGATGTTTAATCTATAAAAGGAATAGCATTTCTTAATTCCCAAAAGCACTCCACCATACGGAGAGTCTCTATCGAGACGTATAATGTTAAAATCATTAAAATTTAAAGCTATGTTTGAAGTAAGCCATGTTTCGCATAAAGCAAATACATCACATTTTTGACTATGCAATAATATTTTAAATGAATCAAGTTTTGGCATGATGCTTCGACAATTCCACTGCAGGACAGTGATTGTATCATTTGCGACGGGTGATAAATTATCCATCAAAAGATACAAAACCTGAGACAATTGGCCATTGAGCTGATAACTGCTTCAAAAAGGTTCTAGCTATTGGAAGGAATGCCATTATGAGGGTCTTTAAGGGTTCAGATATATTGAATGCTGAGAAAATCCATTCAACAATTTCCGAAAACTTCAGTAATCCTGTTGGTGGCTGTGAAATGGAGCCCACTGGATTATTATCTTTTTCTGTACTAGATCCTGGATTGGTTTGTGAATTTGACAAACCAGGAGGCACAGTCTTTGGTTTTGACTTTTTTTGTTTAACACGGGGATCTTTTTTTGAAGATGAAATTTTAGGTGTCTTTTTTGGTAATTTGGAGGAAGACTTCTTTCTCTTAACTGACCCTTGGGTAGTGATAAACGAATTACCTTCACTATTTTCGTCAGAGTCAGAGTCCTCTGGTTCCTCTAGATTTGAAAACCCGTTTTCGGTTTCCAAAGGGGGGACATCAATGACCGTTTTAAGCATTTCTGCATATGTGCGCTTAGACCGTGCTTTTAAAGAAAGCTTAATTTTGTCTTTGTGCACTTTAAATGCAGTGCATACTGAAATATCATCATGAGGACTATTCCCACAATAAATACATTTTTCAATTTCCTTGTTGCAATCATTATCTTTATGAGGCCCTTCACACTTAATACATTTTGGTTTATTACTACAGTAAAAAGCTGTGTGGCCGAATTTTTTACAGTTCGTACAATTCATTACATTTGGAACAAAAAGCCGAACAGGGAGGCGAATTTTATCGACATAGACATGGGACGGCAACGCAGACCCGGCAAATGTCACTCGAAACGAGTCTGATGGGCGATAAACTTTTTTTTCCTCTTCATGAACTACTGAGTACAGTTGTTTGCACTCCAGTATTTTCACACCCTCAAGCATAGAGTTCTTGAAACGACCAACACCATGCTTGAGTAAATCATCTACCGAAAGACTCGCTTCGGTAACAACACCGTCAATTTCGACATCTTTGGAGGGTATGTAAACTTTATACTCTTTATTGAAATGTTCCGAAGAGACAATATCATTCGCGTGTTTCAAATTATTTACCACAACACGAATTTTATCGTTATTTACTTTTATGATCTTTTTGATTGAAGAGTATCGTGATGTCAAACCTTTATTAATTTGAAAAATGTTTAATGGCTTTGATATACGTCTAAAAAAGACTATCCAAGGCCCAGAAGAGCTCTCCTGATATTTTTTCGTTCGTGGGGGTATCGGATTCATGCTAGGATTTACGTCCATGGATTCATCCATTACATTAAAATTTTCAACTAAACTTTAAAATAAAATTTGAAACCAACACTACACAGTACTCAATCAAAAGGAAAAGAAAAAACTTCTACCTTGAAATTGTTGTCTATCTCCGTTGCACTGCCGTGTAGATCCTCGCTGCTCTAGATGTTCTTGTTGGATGTATCTGGACGTTGATACAATGCTGAAGCTCACTGTAGCGATAGAATATGATGTGATGCTACTGCTACCTGACATCCAGCACCACTCGAATTCCGATTTGCTTTCGTCTTCGCCAGCTGTAACCAGCGCAGGTCACCGGTGTATACCTGCGTGTTGTATGGCAGTGGAAAGACCGAGTTGTCTTGTCTCCTTCTTCCTAGTGCTCCGCACCGATATGCTTCTGCACCGAAGTGCCTTCGCACCGGTGTGCCTTTGCACTCTCCTGCTTCTATGTGCCTTTGCACTCTTCCTCTTCGATGTGCCTTTGCACTCTCCTGCTCAGCACTTGTGGCTGTATATTGCGGCCTGGGTAGAGTTTGGGAAACGCCCTTTGTTGTTTCCTTCACCAGCTTGGCCCAGCACTAGGGCTCTCTTATGCAGCACGACTATACGTTTTAACGGCTGCTGCCAACAGGTCTCTACCTGTAGTTCAACCGTTGTCGTATTTAACGCGTGTAAACCAACCAGCGTTATTAAACTGTACGCTTCTATACACAACCTTCTCGGTTGAACGGCTATTACTGAATGAGCGGGTCATTTCGCATAAAACCATTTCGCCGAAAGTCGTTTCGCCGAATGCCATTTCGCCGAAAGTCGTTTCGCCGAATAGATCATTACGCCGAATGTCGTTTCACCGAAAGGGTCATTTCGCCGAAAGGGTCATTTTACGGAAAGGGTCATGTTTCCTGTATGTTATGTCTCCTGTGTAACTGATGTGGCGCAGCCACATAACCGAAGCCAAAATCGCTCGGCAGCACAAAGCCGCCGAGCCGACGCCAGCTGAGTTGGCCGCCGACCCGCCGTCGGAAGCGGCGGCCTCTTGCATACAAACCTAAAACCGCCTCGTTTGCCCGGTCTACTCAAAACTAGGTTTCTTTGCTTTTCAAAACGATGTGGCGTAGCCGCATTAGATATTTTTTTCATTTTCACGGAAAATACCACATACATTTGCCTGGTAGATACACCTATGCAATTGCTTTGATGCTTAGTAGCTATTAGTCAACAAGTTTTCTAAGGAACTCCGTTCTGAGATTCATGAATCAATCTTTATTCAAGAGTACAAGAATCAATTTTTATTCAAGAAGTACAATTGTAGGTCAACAAAACGGGCGTTAACGCTATCGTCATTCATTTGTCTTTATTTTAAATCAATTCTAATTACGATTTCAAGACAATTTCAGAATTCGGCGAAATGACCCATTCAGCCGAAATGGCTTTCGGCGAAATGGCTTTCGGCGAAATGGCATTCGGCGAAGTGGCTCATTCGGCGAAATAACCCTTTCGACGAAATGGCTTTCGGCGGAACGGCTTTCGGCGAAATGACCCTGATCCGTTATGCAATCACTGTGGAAACCGACTTTTGAACCGAGGCTCGGAGGGCCGATTGTCATATACCATTCGACTCAGCTCGTCAAGTACGCAAAATTTCTGTATATATAATATATATATATATATATATATATATATATATATATATATATATATATATATATATATATATATATATATATATATATATATATATATATATATATATATATATATATATATATATATATATATATATATATATATATATATATATATATATATGTGTGTGTGAGTGTGTGTGTAACATTTTATTGCACTCACTTCACTCACTGGCTGAACCGATTTTCATGAACTTAGATTTAAATGAAGGGTCTTGCAACCCCACACAAAATTCCTGAGTTTTATTCGAATCCGACTTCCGGTTCCGGAATTATATGGTAAAGTGTTTTAAAAATTGGATACCGTCACTAGAAGCGGCGAAACAAAACACGCAAAAAATGCCTTAACTTGCCTCGAAACTATTCCAATCGGTAACCATTATCAATAGACAAAGAAAACAACTCGATTCCGGCTATGCTGGTTCTCATTTTCTGATTCCGGAAGCACCGGTTTTTAAACTTGCCTCAACACTTTTCCAATCGGTAGTCATTGTCAGTAGACGGCCAAACATTAATTCGGTTTTCCGTGTTCTTAGATCTTTGATGAACGACCGGAGCCTGTAACCATAGACTCCAAAACGGATTCCAGTCGATTTTCTCGAATGAACTTCGCTTATACCGGTTCCCAGATTCCGGTTTCGGAAGTACCTCTTTTCGTTTCCTCAGAGATGGCATAACCGACTCTGTAGGTTATACTTGTTTATGATGGTCAATGAGATATGAGAAAGGCATCATTACACAACTAGGTGGATTGAAACATTGTTTTTAATTTTCCAAAAGTAACATCATTGGAAGCACTATGTCATGAAACTTTAACAGATGATAACTAAAGGACAGCCAATTGAACGCTAATATTTTCATTTTGTGACGTCATATGTCTCTTAGATCTATCAGGACTTATTGACCGACGTGTTTTTGCTGGCTTGCTCATTGTACACTGCCTGAGTAGTATGAATACAAGTTAAAATCGAAATTCATTGCATCACAGTATTGTTCATTAATGTTCATAACAATCGCGTGATGTGTTTTAACGATTTGACACACATTGTTATTTCCAGCAGGTATTTTGCAATGACAACTATTTTACCAGGCGTTTCTGAATATGCGTAAATCTTGCAGGAACAATCTCGACATGATGCCGAGATTTAATCGATGGAATATCATTATCACAAAGCCGTAGCCTATTATTTGTCGCTGTCTTCTATTTCATAAATAGAAAATCCGTCGTCGTCTCTCGTCGGCACGGGAAGCTATGCTGTGCTATGCTTCGTGCGGCACAAAGCCGATTATTTAGACGCGGATGACGCGGAGAAGATGGTCATGGTGCTGAATTTCCACATTCTTATCATACACACGTACACACATCGTTTCACCACTTACTGCTCGCGGCGTCTCTTCGCGTCTGTCGAGATTATGATGCCGATGATGGTGGTGTAAACTTTGCAAAGATCAACGTCGCAGAAACCAAAGCTAACGCGTAATCGCGATAATTGAGAGGTGGCCGCAGACTAAAAAAACATACACACACATTGCTATGATGGAATTTCGACGATAGCGACAGAAACGGGATATGGAGGGTGTTTTGTTGATACAGGAGAGCCCTTCAGGACTAATCCAAGTTGTATGGTATTGCGATATTGTAGTTAAAAAGTGGAATGCGGTTAGATAGACACAAATTCCACTAATGGTATTCAAGGACAAATATAACAAGTTGACGAACGAAAGTGATCATTTGCTTGAAACTTTAATTGCATAATACTAGGCTACATAACTTGGCATAAGTCGGTTCAGTCTTGCTAATGTAATTTTAGTTGTACTTCTTCAATTTACTGTAGCTGTATCCGAAGCCTCCACCGATTCCACCACCGAAACCACCTTCCTGTCCGCCCTGTCCACCGCCGCTGGCATGTCCAATGTTCTTGACCTTGGCTTCGAATCCGTTCTTGCTATCGGCGTAGTATTCGACAATACGCTTGGTTCCGTCGGCTTCGTCGAGTGTGTACTCACCCTTGACGACATCTCCGTCACGCACCTCCCATTGGCTCTTGTGATCACCGGTGTGGTAGTCCTTCACTCCGTACTCGTACTTATATTTCGGGTACGAGTAGTATTCCTACGGATCGAGCAGTATTTCAATCTTTGAAAAAAAAAACTGATCCATGTAGCGTTACGAGAGAACTCACCTCGCCTCCTCCGATTCCACCACCACTGCTGCTGCCACCAAAACCGCCGCCAAATCCACCACCAATTTCACCGCCAAATCCGCCGCCGATGCCACCTTCGCCGCCACCGCCGCCGTACCACTTGTATGGGATGTGTTTAACCTCGTTGATGAATCCGTAGTGCTCGTAGGCCAAAGCTGCACCCACTAGGGCAAAGGTTATAACGACGAACTTGATCATTCTTTCTGCTAATCTTCACACTGCAAAATGTGTTTTACATAGAACAACACAACTCCACTAACTGATGACTTGTTGATAGAATCACTGCGTATTTATGGTAAAAATTCGATCAAGTTTACTTAACATGTATCAAGGTCATCGAGCGGAATTGCTATGAGGTAAAACTATGTTCAAATTTCACCACCCTCGCCAAGGTCGATCATGCAAAGTACCTACCGGCAAGGTTCTAGTAAGCAAACGATTTGTTTTGAAGGGGTGATTTACGGTGTTAGTCCGGGAGCGGGGCGGGGCGGGGCGGGTCACGCATCACTAGTACTAATCCAAGGCGCGCCGGGTCGGTTTATCGAACAGAACGCGTGTCGGCGCAGGCCAGATAGTGATCGCAATTTGTTCGGAAAGTCAACGAACCAATAAAACTTCCAATAATTTATGCACAAATAGTTCTACCATTCACACCCTCTTTGATAGATGGTAAACTTAACTATCGATTAAGTTATTACGGGCTAGATATAAATAGTTTGCGCAACCCTAGGAAAAGTGCCAGTATCATTTTCGCATCGCTACATGCTGGATGGAAAATGCACTGGCGGCAATGGTCAAACAGAAACTCGGTGAAAATAGCGTTTGGTTGGAATCGATTTTGCAGTGACCTAATGAGCCCTCCCAAACATGTACCGTACCTTACCGTACCGTAGGAGTAACATGGGTAGACAACGATGGAAAGCAGCGGTGTCCAAAGCGTTGAGCATTGTTATGATTTCCTAATGAGTTGTTTTTCTATCATACCAGACACTACGAGCATCCAAAACGTACGAATTAACGGGATTGTGAAACAGAAAATCGGTGTTAAATTCGTCCAATAATAGTCGGATACTGTGAAAAGTAGCAGGAAGGTGTTTGAAGTTTGAGCATGTTAAATGGGTGATGATTGATTATCTTCACGTGCTAGTTGTCGGAAAATTGTTGTTTTTTGAATTAGTTGGAATTGAAACGAAGCTCAATAGTTTTGCGAGGCAACGCATACCCGTTTATTATCCGAAACAATCCAGTGAGATAAATAAACTGTTTAGTGAACGAACATATCCCCTAAAACAAAACCAAATTTCATCCGCTGAATGTCAAGTCAGAGCTGAGAAAAGAATTAGTTTTTCTAATCAATGACCTTTTCCTTGAAAAGTTATTTCACATTCTAACTTTTATGTACATTAACTTTAACTACTTATGGAAAGCAGTGTCGCAGACCAAAAGGCACATACATATACTTTTTGGAAAGCTTAAATCAAGTAATGTAAAGTTACGAAGTGCGTAACGTGGCCCTTTTAAATTGTGTAGGTAAGACAACGAAATGAGTGCGTTTTTGACTATTTTCTTAGGCAAACCGCACAAAAGTAAAATTGTTTATTTTCATATCACGTGCTTTTTGTGATATCGAGCAATAAGTAACATTCAGGCATCAACTTTTCCAAGAAATTGCCGTCGAGTTATGAAAAATAGAGCATTAATTTTAACACCAGACGAAAGATAAAACTTTTCACTATAATTTACTATTATGACTTACTCTCAGCGCGTACCGAGTCTTTCGAAATTCCTCTTCAAAGTGGATGTTGGTAGGTGGCTTGATGCTTTCTAGACAATCCTTGGTAGTTAAACCTACAAGACGATGCTTTAGTGCAACAACAATATTTCTTTTTTGGTCAAGCTACTTTACCGTGTACACCAGTGTATAACGTTCAACCATCCCGGCATTTTATTGTAATAAAATACTACAGAATTTATATTATCAATCAATTCACTTGTTTTCTTAAAAATAATGTGCAGCGCTGCTCACACCAAAATTTACAACGTATATTTGGAGCAGGAAATTGAATATAAAATTCCTTCACTGTGCTTTAAAAGCAAAACTAAGAGAGCCACAAATTATATTCTGTAGTAAACAGATTCAATAATAGTGGGTGCTTTTTGCATGTGCTCAACAATCGTTCTTCAAACCAGCAAACGTTCCGAAAGACGCAACTTATTTGTATACATACTCAAAAAACTCGATTACTTTCATTTCCATTGAGAAGAATAGAGAGTTATCATTCTTCAATAAAGAACTCCAGTTCACTCAATCTTCGAGGAGAACTAGTTCTTTTGGACCGTTCGCGGACTGACCATCTCTAGTGTATTCCAATACTTTTTTTAGCCTGGTATGGTCTGGAAAATGTATAAAGTTAAAAATTAAAAATGAATGAACTAAAGAACAACACTCCTCCCGCAAACCCGATTCCTTCTAACAACCAGTGGCGTCTCGTGACAAAATTTACGGGTTATGCACTGCTTATATGGTATGATCGTTTCGACGTTGCAACTGAGACAGCAATTTGTTTTCAACTACCATAAACATAAGCCACTAAAGCCTCTCCTGAATGTTCTCAGTTCTCACAGAGCCTATACGACCAGTTGTGCAGTGCACGAGGTGTACATGAGGACGAGACGCCACTGCTAACAACATATACGATATTCTTTCAGAGTTGGGTTTTGACGAGAGAACAAAATCCTTCTAGAATTCTTAAAATGTACTTTGGAAAAACAACTATCTATGCCTCTAGTGACTGAGACGATATAAATTTGATTCTCCTATCATTGACAATCTTCAATTGCTCCTTCATCGTACTCAATATCCTCATCATAGCTGATAATCTTCGAAAAAATTGAACATAGATTCACTGAACAGGCTCTTACGAACTGTGAAAAACTAATTTCAGCTGGTGGTAAAAATATTCTCACAATTTGACATTACTGAGACAAATTTTGGTGAAATTAGGGTAATCATTAGCTGGCAACTAAAAGCACGGCTCCTAAGAATTCTTAAAAAAATTATTAAACATGTTACCTGATGCTACTTTTACCATAATGCATAGATCCTAAGTGCAAATGACAAATCCCTTTTTCTTTACTCTTTCTTTCGATTATTATGGACTTTCGGCAATCCTTCTATCTTACACTTTGCAGAGAATAACGACAGAAACCATCAACTTTCGATCTGCTGTTAAAAAAAATGTTGGAAAATACAGGAATACACCGTAATAATTGAAAGAGAAAATAAACAAAGAGAAACTGTCATTTGCACTTGGAACCTTTTCAAATATTTGTCGAAATTTAACAGAAATCCAGCAGAAGCATCCAAATTATCCTTATTTTTCAGTATGAGCATTCATTGTGCTGTTATTGATGACAACTAAGAGAGCTCTTATTGATTTAAAATTGCTGCCAATCCCATACAAAACCGTTGAGACATGAGGTGTTGGCCCCATTTTCAATGGATTGTGCAACCACCATTGAACCTGTGTGGGACAAAACATGTACTGAACTTCTAGTTCAAACACGAAATTGCCTTCAACTTTTCATTTGTTTTATCAGGAAATTCATGATGCTGAAAATCCTTTCTAAGATTAGGACTAGTAAATTTTCTCCCGGATTTGCACTAAATTTCCCGACTTTTTCCCGGTTTTTCCAGGTAAAACCAAATTCCCGGCTGTTTTCCCGGTTTTCCCGATTTTCCCGGTCACTTGCCACCCTGATTAAAATATGCTAATTAACTTTGACATCGAAAATGGTTTTCCATCAAGTTCTTGATTCAACTAATGTCTATTTCAAAGTATAATTGATTTTCATGTCGTGTAAATTTCATTATTTTTTTCTGAGTATTTATTTACAAATCCTGTAAACTTTTTTTTCATTGTATGGTTTATTTCCTAAGAACGTGTTTCGTAGAATGACGAAATTTTACAAAAAAAATTTAGCTTATACATTTCAACAGTTAAAAGTTAGTCTCAGAAAACGTAAATTTAAACAATGTTTTAGGCGTGCTGTTAATTGTGTAAGATGTCATCCATTAAATGAATTTTATTGAAATCCGGATCTTATAAAAATGAATCTGTAATTTTTAAATCATTGCAAATAAAAAATAAATGAGCGGATAAGGAATATTCTATTAAAGGAGTAAAACTTGTCGAAACTTAATGAGCGCGTTAACATACTTCTTTAGTTTGATCAATTGCATACAAAAATGCATCATGATAATAAAGGGTGATTTTTTAAGAGCTTGAGAACTTTTTTAAACAATAAAACGCATAAAATTTGCAAAATCTCATCGGTTCTTTATTTTAAACGTTAGATTGGTACATGACATTTACTTTTTGAAGATAATTTCATTTAAATGTTGACCGCGGCTGCGTCTTAGGTGGTCCATTCGGAAAATCCGCTTTTTTATCGACAAATTTTGTTCAGCGATGAGGCTCATTTCTGGTTGAATGGCTACGTAAATAAGCAAAATTGCCGCAATCGGAGTGAAGAGCAACCAGAAGCCGTTCAAGAACTGCCCATGCATCCCGAAAAATGCACTGTTTGGTGTGGTTTGTACGCTGGTGGAATCATTGGACCGTATTTTTTCAAAGATGCTGTTGGACGCAACGTTACAGTGAATGGCGATCGCTATCGTTCGATGCTAACAAACTTTTTGTTGCCAAAAATGGAAGAACTGAACTTGGTTGACATGTGGTTTCAACAAGATGGCGCTACATGCCACACAGCTCGCGATTCTATGGCCATTTTGAGGGAAAACTTCGGAGAACAATTCATCTCAAGAAATGGACCGGTAAGTTGGCCACCAAGATCATGCGATTTGACGCCTTTAGACTATTTTTTGTGGGGCTACGTCAAGTCTAAAGTCTACAGAAATAAGCCAGTAACTATTCCAGCTTTGGAAGACAACATTTCCGAAGAAATTCGGGCTATTCCGGCCGAAATGCTCGAAAAAGTTGCCCAAAATTGGACTTTCCGAATGGACCACCTAAGACGCAGCCGCGGTCAACATTTAAATGAAATTATCTTCAAAAAGTAAATGTCATGTACCAATCTAACGTTTAAAATAAAGAACCGATGAGATTTTGCAAATTTTATGCGTTTTATTGTTTAAAAAAGTTCTCAAGCTCTTAAAAAATCACCCTTTACATTTTCAATCATTACACCATTGCACTAAAACTACACTAATGGGGACGGGTATAGCGTGATGGGTAAGTCGATGCCTTTCACGCAGCCCACCTGGGTTCGATTCCCAACCCCGCACATAGGGTCAGAAAAATTTTCTGATCCGAAGAGGCGAATGACCTTAAGGTTAAAACCTCTATAATCGAAATAAAAAAAAAAAAAACTACACTAATGACTGATTCCAATTTTTGAACATGTCCTACACAGCTCCTTTTAATAAACCAAAAATAGTCGTTTTAGTAAAGGATGTTTCCTAAGAAAATGGTCAATAAAGCACTCTATATTTCGTTGTCTCATTTACACATTTTAAAAGGGACACGTTATGCACTTTGTATCTTTATATTACTTGATTTTAGCTTTCCTAAAAGTATATGTATGTGCCATTTGGTCTGCGACCCTGCTTTCCTGTAGTAGTTAAAGCTAATGTATATAAAAGTTAAAATGTGAAATAACTTTTTAAGGAAAAGGCCATATCGTACACAGTCTTCAACAAAAAAGTGTAATTTTATGTTTTTAGTAATGATCTCGAACATAAGAGACATTGAAAACAATTTCGAAAGAAGTTATGTACAAAATTGATTTTAAGGGGTTTCAAACGAATAGGCTTAATATATCAGAAACTTTTTGCGTCCGACCTATAGCTTCTTTGGCAAAGTTTTTTCTGGTTAGAAGTTCTTAAACTTTGTAGAAGACACATATGTCGTTTTTCATTGATTCCACTCGCTCGGTGCCAGTTTTTTGCCCTGACAGCCGATCAATGAAACGGTTTTGTAAAGTTTGGTTTGCACGCATGCTGCTCGGAAAAGAAAACGGATGCAAAATAGTTGCCCGCGAATTGCCCCGAAAGTGCATTTTTTTCGTGCAGTTCAAATCAATGAAACACAGTGCACCTGTTTTGATTGCCCGACTGCACGAAAAGTGCACGAATCGAGCAAAACACTCCACGAGTGTTCTCAATGAAAAACGACAATAGTTTTTCCTTCTTTTAAGGGAAAAAAGTTGTTGAAATGAACTTTTATCTTAGTAGGCTTCGCACATTTTGATCAAATGTGTTCAAATTACGAGGTACATTTTTGTGTTTTGAGTTCTCCAAAGAAACTATGTATATCAGATCAACGGTTTAGCAGCTAGATAATTAAGTTCACGCTTTTATCGATTCAAACCACTATGCAGTATTACCGATTTTTTCGGAAATGATATAAGGAATGTATCGAAAAGTAGCTAGCAACATTGATTATTGAATAAAAAAGCGAAAAGAACATATTTGGACATTAGTTTTCGATATATTGAAGAAAAATTGCATTTTTATGCATTTCACTGGTTATATTGAAGAAAATCCTAGTTTCTGTGAAACGCTCGCACTTTGGACTTGACATTCTTCATTAAATTCGTCACAGTTACTTTTGTGACTTTCCTGGTAGCAGCTGTCCAGTTTTTTTTAACTCCTGCATGTTTTGGGACACTGTATCTTTCTTCCGAAAGTGCCGCTTGACAATTGCCCAATACCTTTCAATTGGCCGAAGATCCGGGCAGTTCGGCGGATTGATGTCCTTTTCCACGAATTGTACATTATTTTTTGACACCACTGTAGAACGGAGTTGGCGTAGTGGAATGAAGCCAAATCCGACCAGAAGAGAGGAGGAGCCTTATGATTTCTGTACAGTGGCAGTATTCTCTTCTTCAAACATTCTTCCTCGTACACCTTGGCGTAATTGTGCCCTTCGTGAAGAAAATCGACGACCGGAAACCACAGGTACAAATTGCTTGACAGACCAACACCTTCTGCCCAAACTTTTCCATCGAAACCGTGGTGTCAGCGTCGTCCAGGTCCTGGTACACCGATTTCGTATAATATTGCGATCCGGGCAGCGCTCGATCGCTCCTTGGCGTAGGTTTCGTCGTCGATCAGTTTTGAGTTATACAGTTTTCGCGCTCTTGTTTTGGCCTGAACTTGCTGTATCAGGGACTTTTTCGGCACCTTCTGTTTCTTGTACGTTTTCAGGGAGTTTCGAACTTTGATCCGTTGAATCATCCCGATGCTGGTGTTGAACTGCTTGGCCAAATCCCGCGTCGACGCCGATGGGTTTTTCCTGATGTACTGAACCACTTTTTAGTCCCGGCCGGGCTGGCAGGGACCCGTTTTCCTACCGGATCGGGACAAATCCTTCATGGAAAGGGTCTTACCGAACTTCTCGATAATATTTTTGATACTGGTGTGGTGCCCTTTTACCCGTTTTGCAATTTCGTTGTACGCGACACCACTTTCTGAGCACCAAGAGTGCAGAATTTTCTTTCGCGTTTCCGGATCGATCCGACTTATCATTGAAACGATAAACCGTACCGAAACCAATCGATGGCGCAGTTGTTATTGACATGTAAACAAACACGTCACCGCAAAACACGCTGCAAAAAATTAAGCCATTTCAGAGTAATAACTGTTTGAATGTTGCTAACTACTTATCAATACACTCCTTTAGTCAGAACCCAACAAATGTGTTGCGTTGTGACAATGGTCTTAGCGGATTGTACACTGATATCAACATGTTTTCTTTTGACATACTAACAAGAGTTACTTCGGGAATAGCATTTTTGAATTGTTACTATTCCAACTCAAACGGAACGACTCGACAGTGTGATAGCCACTATTGCCGGCCGCCCCATATTCATCGTTTACAGAGAAGGATAAAGGATAAGGAAGGGAGAAAATGTTTAACGCTCCACCTACTTTACGGAAGGATGATGATTTATCACTCTTTTCCATTGGTTTCGAGTTAGTTGATAGTTTAGATAGGTATGAGTTCTGGGATTCACTCTAAGCAAACGATGCGACCATGAAATCAAATTTGTTTTCTATGATTTGTTTCGAATTCGAGAGCACAGTTATTTGAATCAAATGAAGAGATAGGAAAATGACTTCTTCAGCAAAATTGCTCAAAATAAACATTCCTACAACTTTGTTGTGAAATGCAATAATTTTTAAATCCAAACCTGGTCAGCCCTAATGATCCTTTACATCAAAAGATGCGCCAGTTGGATACAAACAACTTTTGTGAAGACACCAACTCAAAAAATTAATATTTGATAGCAAAAATATTTTGTATCGCTAATTTCCCGTTTCGGACCACTGTGCACTATGAAAACCGACTTTTTAACCGAAGCCCGGAGGGCCGAATGCCATATACCATTCGACTCAGCTCGACAAACTGAGCAAATGTATGTGTCCGTCCGTGTGTGTATGTATGTAACAAAAATATGCATTCACTTTTCTCGGAGATGGCTAAATCGATTTTCACAAACTTAGATTCAAATGAAAGGTCTTATGATGCCATAGCTTATTATTGAATTTTATTTGGATTTCCGGTTCCGAAGTTACAGGGTAATACGTGGAAATTATACAAAAAATGTACACTCAATTTTTCTGATAACGGCTTAACCGATTTTCACAAACTAAAATTCAAATAAAAGGTCTTATAGTTCCCTAAAAAATTCTAGAATATCTTATCCGAATCCGACTTCCGCTCCGGAACTTAGCGTGATAAGAGAAAAAATACCAATTTCATGAGTATTTTTTCACGAACGATGGTCCAAAACAGGTACAAATCCCACAAAACTGTCTCATAAATGATTCTAGTTGGCAGAACTTGTTAGTTTGTGGACATACAAACTCAATTCGACACAACTGCTTCCCGCTTTTCCTGTTCCAAAAGTACCCAAAGTAGTGAAGAAAAAGTCCAAAAATAAATCTCACTTCGGTTTCTCAGTGAAGCTTGAACCGATTTTCACAAATGTGACATTTCATCCGGGTTCGACTTTCGGTTCTGCAGTTACAAGGTGATGAGTTTCAAAGCTTTCAAACCGCCATATAGAACGACAGTATGTACAACAACGGTGCGTGCAACGTAGTAGAAGAAAACACAGCACGAACGATGCGTGCTTTGTTCTATTTCGTACACGCTATAAAGAAAACGAAACGGTCTGCTACTGGTGTGCTGCGGATGAATTTTTTTTAGCTATTTTATAAGTACGATCGATAGAATAAAAGAATGTCAACGAATTGAAATATATTCGAAAAAATAAACATACATCGGAATTTCAATCTTTGCTATATAAAAGCAATTTTCACAGCCGGTAGTGCCGGTGGTGTAGTGATGTCAATTATAATAACAAGCAAGCAAAGCAAAGTCTTGGCATTGCATTCCTTTTATGGAATTTGGCCTTTCTGTTTCAAAAGACTTCGCAGCCGATTCTTAGCGTACAGAATCATTGCATGGCTAGTACCACGATAGTACTGACACTAATAATCCTTCCAGGTCGGGGCTCCATCATACAACTCGCTTGTAAGACCAGCGTCCTATGCATTGAACCGCCAACTCGTAATAATAATAATACTAATAATAATAATAATAATAATCATAATAATAATAATAATAATAATAATAATAATAATAATAATAATAATAATAATAATAATAATAATAATAATAATAATAACAATAATAATAATAATAATAATAATAATAATAATAATAATAATAATAATAATAATAATAATCCTACTACATATTTTATGCTGCTGATTCATGCTGTTTAGCTTGACTTACATATGCAAAAGTAACAGTCACTCACTTTTTTTTCGAGATGGCCCGATCGATTTCCACAAACTTGTAGGTTCAAATAAAAGTCTTACAGTTTCATACGGAATTCTAAAATTTGTTGTGGATACCCCTTCCGGTTCCGGAACTACAGAGTAAACAGGATTTGTAGAGTTTGTTAGATTAGGTCCGAACAATTTTTTCTATTTCTATTCAATGAACAGTTGTTTTTGCGAATTCGACAGTAATATTTATGATGTTATGAGTACTGTGAGAAAGGCATCATTGCACCACTAGGATTGAAACAGGTTGTTTTTCATGCATTTTTTGTATTCTCTTCTGATGTTTAAGAATCAGTTTGATCAGTATTCATTGAAACATGTTTTCATTTATTTACTTATTTCCATCTGCCACATCTCCATGCCTGAGCATCACGGTTAATAATTCTAAACTGTCATTCAGAGTGACGATACAAAACTGTGTTTGAAGGTCCAGGATTGATGTTAATTGCATGTACTAACCAAATCAATGGAACCATCATTATATATCATATAAAAATCATATAAAATTGGGTGCATAGCTAAGAGTTTGAGACAGTGGTTTGGCATAAGGTGACATCAACAAATAATTTAAAATATTATTTCACGATTGCAAACAAGTGACGACTGTCAAGTTTTCTGTTTTGTATTTATTTTATTTACAGGGTTGTTTCGAAAAAAAATCAAAATAAAAACGCGCGAACCTCTGAACAAAAAACTCGCGATATTTGAGCGAATCTCAGAACTAAATTGCGCAAAATTAACATGAAAATATTTGTAAACAGAAATTCATTCACCAATTATGCAATCAAATACTAACGTTTAACGTTTGTTAGGCATATCTAATCTGTACTAAAGCTAGTATCTATTCGGTTGTATTAACACATGGATCCTTAAGTCCCGAGACTAACAAAGGAAACAACATTTTTTTTGCAAATTTTTTTTTATTCATCAACATAATCACCTTTTAGGGTGATACAATGGTTCCAACGTCTTCTTTTCTTTCGATAAACTGCTTTCTGAATCATCGACTCGTTGCTGTTTTTGTTCCATCGAAAGCAATCGCGGCACCCACTTGGAAAAAACCTTTTTCATGCTCAATTTTTCATGAAGGATAGTAAATACACTTCCATATGATATCTGTGTCATCTCAGCAATCTCACGGAGCTTCACTTTACGATGTTTCATTATAATATTTGTCACTTCACTCACATTTTCCGGTGTAACGGCTTTCACAGGTCTACCCGAGCGTTCCGCGTCATTTGTGTCGGTACGACCACGTTTAAACTCGGCGAACCACTGACAAATCGTTGCTTTTGATGGACAAGAGTCAAAAATGTTTTATCAAAACACGAAACTCGGTTTTTCCATTTTTTAAACAAACTACAAAACGACTTTACTCCAACCTCGATAACTCAGCTGTTTCTGGTCGGATCGACTTAAAATTTTGACCCGTTTCAAGCAAAGGTTAGTACTCTAAAAAGACGTGGTTACTGGTTTACTACGAGCGCCATCTCTGCTTTAGTCTCGGGACTTATTGATCCATGTGTTATATATAATCTATTCGAATGAAACCCTGATCCTCTTACTCGGCAAGCATTTCCTTTTTTGTTAAATGAATTATGTAATTAATTTGATTTGTTCTATTTGATAAGTATTTTGAGGGTACTTGTAAAACGAGAAGCCGTTTCTAACTCGATTTATTCTCCCCGTCTGTTGCTCGTTAGCATGGGATATTTTTAATAAGGTTTCACCAACTTTATCGTTTTGGGAGACAGAAATAGAATAAATGACACACTTTGTTTTAGTACGATTCTCAAACACGAGCAACGGGTCAGAAAGTTTTGCTGATCTAGTTTAAAATCCTAAAAATCGAAATAAATAACTTTATCGTTCACTTTATCGTTTGTTGAGACAGACTGGCTGCAGAATTTTGTTCCAAATCATATCCGAACGTTTAGCTTGATATTCCGACAACCAATGAATCCAAACTTTCGCAATTTGGAACAATATCTTAGCAATCAGTGTTAGCAATTAGGTAACACATGAAAAGTTGGAATTATTTAATTCATAGTTTTTTTATACAGAGCTCATCGTGACAAAGAAAATCGCATTTGAAATTTTAAATCCACTTAACTACACAGCTACATGTAGCGCTAGGGATATATAGTTTGAAAGTTACGCGTGTCTAATATGTTTTAAAACCAAAAAAGTGGATGGGTAATGTCAGAGACATAACTGAATGACGTGAATACGAAGCAAACTTCACACTTGTGGATATCTAAAATCTTTTTCATAAGTTTATAAGTAGTTCATGTTGAATTGTGCAGGATTTCATTTTTTTACTTCCAGAATTATAACGATTACCTATACCAAAGTACGACGAATTTAGGAAACACTTATTCTTACACACAAATTAGTAAGACAGGATAAAATAAAGTGAAAAATTGTTTACCTGTAGAAATACCCACGGTACAAATTACAATAATTTCATTGTAGGGAAATATTATAAAAGTTCTTCAATAATTCATTTACTGATGTAAAAGTCAACTGCGCAGTCTAGAATGAATGAAACGAGTCAATTTTTACATTTTGTACCGACTCAGTTGGTAACTTGAAAATTCATTGTAGCTCACTGCATCAAAAACCGTCGCTCGGATGACGAGAAAGACAAGAGTTTTACTCTTTTATACTCGTTAAAGCCAAACATTTTAGAAAACTATAATTTTGAGTTATTTGTGGTTTCTTCATATTACTCAAAATTGTATCACAAATTTGTGTTCATATTTCCGATAGCATGGAGAAAAAATCATCTTGTAGGGTTAAATACAACAAGAGATTTTCACGATTAAGTTCTATCTATTCTTTTATAGGGTAAATTTTGAAAAGGCACCTCACAGTAAAGCGTATTCACGACAAAAGTAAAAAAATTAAAATATGAGTGAGTGGTAGGACTGCCGAAAGCCGGTTGTCTGAAGTATTACGAATTTCGGAAATTAATTGTTTCATGCACAGTAATTTGTTGAGATCGTGTTGTTTACCACAGCATATCGTGTATGAATCACGAAAATTATAGCTGAAGCGTTTTATAAATGCAAGCATGTTATTAGCTGCTTATTATCGTTTTATAGAGATCTATGAAAGTCAATTTTTTATCTAAAAAACGTGTTTAATCCACCTAGCAGTAAGATGATACCTATTTTCATCAATCCGCATGTGTTTTTTGCATGAATATTCTTCGGTGTTTAAGTTTTCATGACATTATTTTAATGACCATCGTTTTAAGCGACAATTTGAGATTTTAATCACTCATTACTCTGTAATGTCGAAACTGCAAATCGGATCGAATTTGAATCTAGAAGTGTGATAATCGATTAAACATGCCATGATATGTAAGTTCCACTCTAGAGTTTACGGTAATTTAAGGTACTTCCAGAGCCGGTATTCAGGAACCAGCATAACCCAAACCGATTCGTATGGCCATATGACGAATAAATTACAACAGTTTTGAGTCCAACTTTGAAGCTTTTCGGGATTGTCATCTTCTATATCGGTTTGAATTTTGAAAATTCATCATCATGTGATTCGAGAACCGGAAGTCATAATTGGATAAAATTATTAATTTTTGTATATAAGTTTGTTTTAATTTGAATTTTTGTTTCTGAAATTTGATTAGGCTTTTTTTGAGAAAACTATTGAGCTTTGAGAAACGATTTTATACTGGAACCGGAATTCTAAAAGCGGTATGGCCGAAGTCAGATAAATTCACCTAAGTAGCTGTATAGTTTACATTTGTTTCAAAATATTTGAAAATCAGTTAAGACATCTTTGAGAGATCATAGCACGAATTAAATTTTTAGGTGCCTTCTGATCGACAACTGAATACCACTAAAACTGAAAAAAGTTAATTTTTTTATCGACTATCCAAATCTGCTAACCCGATAAACCTGATTAATTGATGTGGAATAGACATTTTTATACTATCCCCGAAACCGGAAGTTGGATCTGACTGAAAAGCAAGATGTTTTATAGAACCTTGAAACTTTTCATTTGAATCTTAGATGATTCTTAGATTTCATTTGAATCTTAGATCGGTTCAGCCATCTACGAGAAAAATGAGTTACACAATTTTGATTTCGTTTCACATATCATCCTGTAGTTCCGGAACCAGAGGTCAGAACCAAACATAATGCAGGAACTTTGTTTGGGAGCATACGACTTTTCGTATGAATCTGAATTTGTAGAAAAGAAATTTTCCGAGAAAATTAAGTGAAATTATTTGTCACACACGCATTTGCTGATCTCGACGAACTGATTCGAATGGTATATGGATGTTATGTTGTTCCAGCATTTATTGCTGTAAGTAGTTTAAAACAAAATAATTAAAAAAAATTCTGCCATCATCTGGTTTATATATGTCATATTCGAACGATTATGTTGCCAAAAACGAGCCGTGCTAAAATCGGTCCGAGGCTAAATGTCATGAAAAAGGATGCTGTACACAGTCTTTTTGGTACTTAGAAACAATTGTATGTAACAGTATAAAAAATCGTGTTTTCCGTTGCTCCCAAGCATTTCTTTGTCATACAGCGCTCAAAACTCCTACTGCTGGAATAGGGGGAAAAATCGCTTACAGAAAAATTTCGATATCTCCGTTAAAAATGGACGGATTTTAACAATCTATGGCTTGTTGGATAGGTATTACCGTGCGGAATCTAAGTCTGAAAACATATTCTGTTTTCAAGGTCAATTGTGACAGATACTGTCAAAAAACTGAAAATTTTGACATAAAACTTTGTATAACTCAAAAAGTAAACATCCGATCTCAAAACCATTCATTAGCGTTTTGGGTGACGGGGAGACCTCCGGGCCTCGGAAAAATTTTCTAAAGTTCTATACCTATAATTCTATACCTATTTTTTATATATATATATAAAAATAGGTAAAACCTCCCAGATCTCTAATTCTGATACATCCTTCTACTGTTTAATCGCATGGTTTAATTGTGATATCTAGTGTGTTTTGTTTCCTACTGAAAGCGATCACTTTACATTTATTAACGTTTAGTTTCGAAAGGATTTTGTTACACCAGACATAGAAAGGTATCGTTTACAAACAAAGCGAATATGAGAGCGCCTAGATGAGAGCCTTGTGGAACTCCTGAGATGACTAAAATATGGGTGGATGTCCTTCCATTAAATCGGATAATTTGCTGACGATCAGTCAGACACGACGAAAGCCATTTAAGTAGGTCAGGAGCCACTTCCTATATGGTTGTGATTTGAAAAATAACATAGATATATCAATACGATCAAATACTTTGTTGAAGTCAGTATAGAGAGCTTCTATACGATATCCCTTATCCATAGCAGTAACAAAAAATCAACAATTTCGCTATATGCAAGAATATCAATTAGGGCTATTATACCAATAGTCATATCATTAGTAGAGTTACCATGTTATTTGATCGACTACTGGACTTTCAATCAATGAATTGTGATAAAATCGAATACAATATCTCTTCGTCTCTAATAAGCAATACCATGGAAAAAGTAGTCCCGGGTTGGCGGTTCAATGCATAGGACGCTGGTCTAGCAAGCCAGTTGTCGTATGTTCGAGTCCCGACCTGGAAGGATTCTTAGTGTTAGTAGGATCCATAGTACTAGCCATGCAATGATTCTGTACACTAAGAATCGGCTGCGAAGTCTGTAGAAACAGAAAGGCCAAATTCCACTAAAGGAATGTAATGCCAAGGAAAAAAAAGAATGGAAAAAGTAGTTCGAAAATTCAACGTTTCAAAACCGTTTAGTTCGAAAATTTTAAGTACTGCTGTTATTGCGATGCGAAAATTCGAAGCGAATGCTTCTAATTCCGTCTTACTCTTGAAGTCAATTCATCGAACAGAGACAACAGATCTCACTCTAATGGTTTTCGTATATGAGATGACTAGTGAATGGGGGTACCGTTACTTTATAAGAACTTACTTACTTAAGAGTTACTTTATTATGTCAAATGTGTCTCCCTCTTATTAACCAATTAAAAATAGTCATGGTTTATAACCATGCATAGTTAGTGTTTGTTTTACTAACGAACAAAACATGTCGTAAACCCACTGCATTCAATCATTGAAAATATTCCGAATTATATGTGTCGATTTTGCACCATACGCTTAATGCGATGATTCGTTCAATTCATGCAGTTGAAATTTTGCGTACTCTTTTTTGGCACTGAATTTCACCTTAATTCTCAGTCGTAACAAACATTTGAGAAAATTTCAATTCTAACGATTTGTGTTTTAGTCTTGAGCAAGTCTTAAATCTTAGATCCGTCTTGAGCAAGTCTTAAATATGATCAGTATCTAACAGGGAAGCAGATTGGATTAATTTCATATTCAATTTTGAGTTATTACTGAAAATTTTATCATAAATTGCTGACCATATTTCCGATGATGCGGAACGAACATTATGTTGCTGCGTTGAATACAACAAAAGATATTCGTGATAAAGTTCTTCCCATTCTGGTACACCGTGAATTTTGAAAATGCTCTGTAAAGTAAAACGAATTCACGCGAAAACTATTCAACATATCGAGCATCTCCCGAGAATAGAAGCTTTGCTGGGACGGTACATATTGTGAAATCTGTTACGGTTTCAAATTTACAACTTGGGGTAAGGAAAATCAGTTTTTTTTTGCTCTAGCTTTTTTATTTTTTAATTTCCCGCGATTGGTTTTTTCAAAAGTAGCTTTGGAACAGAATGTCATGACTGATGACATCTGAATGATGCCTCTATTGTACGCTAGAGATATTTTAAAATAGGAACGCCATTTTTCGTTTAGACGAGAACTTAATGACCGTCGTGTTATATCGATTTCAACATGAATAGCTGTATGGCTTTATACAAAGAAAATGGATATGGGAAGCTGAAGTTGTACCATTTTGTATCCATGATTTCCCAATGACAATGATATTAAAAATAACATCCCAATCGTATACGATTTTTTAATTTTATCAGTATAACTTGTATTGAAGTCAGCAATACTATCATGGCAAACATTAACTAAACCGTCAATCAATAATAAATTAGGAACCAAAAAAAAAACCCATAGCACTTCAGAAATTCTCAGGAAGGTAGTCAATCGATTTGGAACCAACCGAATCCTCAATCGTACCTAAATCTAATTACAATATCAAGGACAATTAGTTTATAAGAATAATCTACAAAAATGGAAATAATAACTTATTCATAATAGGCGTCTGATTCTTAATAGTCAAATTGCATTGGTAAATTTCTAAGAAAATGTTAGTTTCTAAACCTACAGTTTTTTCCTCAATCTCTAGGCAATCGGTTACCGCGAGAGAAATGTGGAGTTATTTCAAATGAAGGCTTACTAGTCCAACACTAAGGTGCTATGATAATGAAAATGAACACGATAGTTAGCTTATTCGAATTTATGTTTGATTATTTTCGAATGAACCTAATCTTGCGAACAAATATCGCTCTAATTTAGTTATTCTCGGGTTGTCTTACAATGAAACTTCATGTTATCATCTTCGTGCTAACAGTTCAATGACAGATGATGACTGAAATCAGCACAAGTGCTTTTTAAGCGGCATGGGTACCTCAAAGGAAGCTCAATGGGTCGGAAAGATCCTTGTTCACCTGATTTGGCTTCCTCGAAGTATTATCTGTTTCCAAACCTCAAGTCATCTCTGACAAATTGATATTTTGGAATTTTTAACCACTACTTTCGGAACCTGAACCTCGTTTTACAAAAATCCATAATAATAACAACATTAGTAATAATAATAATAATAATAATAATAATAATAATAATAATAATAATAATAATAATAATAATAATAATAATAATAATAATAATAATAATATTAAAAATTATAATAACTATAATAAGAATAATAATAATAATAATAATAATCCTCCTACATATTTTATGCTACTAATTCATGCTGTTTAGCTTGACCTACATATGCCGAAGTAACAGAATCGCAGGTTCGCTTCGTTTGTTAGATTTCGTTGAATTAATTTAATTGAAATAGAGAACGAAACAGTAAGTCTAGGTTTAACTAAGTTCAAAACTGTTTCAATTTGTAGGTCATATTTTTTGCTGGTTAACATACCAACTTCGGCTGTTCCGGTCATCTGAATCCGGTTTCGGAAGAATTGAAATGGTGATTGAAAACTGCAAAAAGGATCTCACCCACTTTTCTCCAAGATGGCCAAATCGATTTTCACAAATTTATAGGATCAAAGGAAAAGTCTTACAGTTTCATACGGAATTCCTAAATTCGTTGTAGATACTACTTTCGGTTCCGGAACTACCGGGTAAACAGAATTCGTGGAGTTTGTTAGATTAGGTCCGAACAAACTTTCCTATTTCTATTCAATGAAGTTGTTTAAGCGAATTCCACAGTTATATTTGTGATGTTATGAGTACGATGAGAAAGGCATCATTACATCACTGGGTGGATTAAAACAGGTTTTTCAACTCTCATCGCTCTGTATTTCCGGACCCGAAATTTGGATCTCCAGGAAGCTAAATCCGATCATATCATAGTTTGTGAAAATTGGCTCAGCCACCTCTGAGAAATCAGTGTGAGTTTTTCCGCTCTTTCCTGCACTCCAAAAAAAATTGAATTTTACAGGTGACTTAATCCCTTATACGATGTAATTTATGAAGACCTAATTTGTCAAGTGACGGAAAATTTTATTTGTAATGACTTAATGTTAGATGATCTTGAATTTTACTGGTTTCGACTGTAACTTGCGTTCTGCTAGCAGGTGCGACTGTATGAATTTCAATGCACCTTTTTCCAGTCAAGCAGATGCATGCTTCTGTGGCTCAGTCGATTAACAGATGTACTTGCGATCCAATGATTCTCGGTTCTAGTCGCAGCGGTTGCTATCAGTATTCTTTTTTTTATTTCAATGAATTTCATGTCATGGAGTTTTAGACACAATATTAAATGTTCTTCCACGTACATTTGCGTGAACTGCGACGCTCCATTTATGTGCATCTAATAAGATGTAAAATCACAGGGTTTTTTTAAGTGTGTAGAAAACTTTACTGAATAGAAAATCTCATCACTTTGAACCGGGACTCGACTCCGAACGAATCTGTCTATGGGATTACATGATATGAGAAAGGTAAAAATTCGTCCGGTGATCGCAATAATGTAAAGAACTACCGTGGTATAACAAATTTGTCTGCTGCTTCAAAGCTCTCTGAAATAATAGTGAGTAATAAGCTGTTCTCTCGTACAAAAAATTACATCTCCACTAAACAACACGGGTTTATACCCGGGCGTTAGGTCAGCACTAATCTTCTGGATATTACCTCGACCTGTATTTCGTGTTTGGAGGAAAAATTACAAATTCATGCCGTATTAACTGCTCTGAAAGCGGCGTTCGACCGAATTCTTTCATGCAAGATATCGCGTCTGGGTGCAACACATAAGTTCATTGACTGGCTATGCTCTTACATAAGTGGTAGAGTCTTCCCGAGTAAAGTCTAGTATCAAAATGAGAACAAATTGAAATCTGATTGTGAAACCCTAATACGATATCGACTCATCAAATTTTCAATTAATATCACATTATGTTATTATTTTGCTGTTTAAAGACAAAGGTTTGGTGAAACTCAAAAAATGAAAATAATAAAATCAACAACTTAGTGAATGCATTGAAATTGAGCTAATTTCAAATGGCAGCACAAAAATACAAAGTTAAGTTTCAATGGAAGAATTATTCCTTCAATCCTTCGTTGCCTTTTACAAAAATGCTTTGACATCCTGCCGAGATCCTGCAGTTGACCGCAACCATAACCGCGATTTTTTTCAACATTTTTTCAACTTTTACGCAAATAATGCTCTTTCTTTTTAACCACGAGAATATTGGCGTCAAACCACACGTCTGGGAGGCACTAGATAAATTGGCGATCATCGGTACCACGTTTGTCTGAAGCTGGTCAATCTAAATAGTGGCTTTGGCATTCCCATCTCGCTGATCGTCTGCCGTAGAATGAACTTATTTCAGAATTTGATATGATTAATATATTTGACGTCATCTATTTCCTTCTAGATACATTAAGTATTCGATCCTGTAACAATTTTTGCGTTCTGCTTAAAAAAATGTTTCGATATTAGTATTCATACGACGTCGCGAAGTTCATTCCAAAGTTTTTAGACCATTATTTTCAGTCCATCCAGAAATCGGGGACCTGGATGGCGAAAACAATCTACTCGCCAAACCCGTTCTGAAAATACCCATAACTTTATATTCAACAGTATGGAAAAATTCATTGTTTACGAAGTTCGAACATCGAACATTGAATGTCTCAGATTTCAGAACCTAGAGCTAATTCTTGATAATACTTTAGTGACTTAGAGGAGCCACCAAGAAAATATATGTTCAATTTGTATATTCCTAAGTAGTAAACAAACTGTGTCGAAGACAGAAACTACCTACATACAACTTTGTGTAACAACACTGCTTGTCATATAACCGAACATTTTCCGTCTCCTGACAGCTAGCACTTACAGTCCATAGCAATCGCAAAAAGTTCGCACTCCAAATCACCTAAGTTCGAAACCGGATTCTCTCCGGAGTAGTGTGGAGATTGCATAAAATCTTTTTTCTTGCTTGTGACTAATATGGAGATTGCATAAAATCTTTTTTCTTGCTTGCGAGTAATATCGCCTAAATGTATGCTATCCCGGACCTTTTTTGGCTGTTCAATTTTTAGCTTATGCTCGTGAGGTGTCATTTCGAGAAAATCTACATCATCATAAGTTTTCAATGTAATTTCACTGAGAGCAAAACTAGTTTTCAGTTTGATGTCACACAGCATTTTTTTGCTTTCGATTTGGATCTTTTAACCGTTAAAACAACCAAAACGATAGCAAATTAAGTAATCGATATATACGAACAGCACATCAAATTGAGTTTTCTTTTTGATCTCACACTCTACTCGGGTTACCAGTCAAGTTAGATTCATGTATGTCATCTTCGTTCACGAACATATCAGGTGTACCTCAAGGTAGCAATATGGGTCCACTTCTGTTCTCGATGTTTTTTAATGACGCTACTTTGCTGCTCAGTGGAGGCTGCAAATTAGTTTACGCCGACGAACTATATCTTGAGGTACGCTCCATTGACAACTGCGTCCGTATTCAAAAGCTTCTGGATGAATTTCGTTACGTGGTGTCGAAGGTACTGGCTAATCGTCAGCATTGCAAAATGTCAGGTCATGACATTCCACCGAATATTGAATCCATTACATTTCGACTATAAAATTGACGGACAAACGCTGTGCTAATGACCTTGGTGTTTTGTTGGATTCTAAACTCACTTTTAATATGCATCGTTCTGCACTAATTACTAATTAAAGCGACTCGACATTTAGGTTTTATTGCTAAAATCGGACGTGATTTTGATGATCCTCATTGTTTGAAGGCGTTATAACACATGGATCAATAAGTCCCGAGACTAAAGCAGAGATGGCGCTCGTAGTAAACCAGTAACCACGTCTTTCTAGAGTACTAACCTTTGCTTGCAACGGGTCAAAATTTTAAGTCGATCCGACCAGAAACAGCTGAGTTTTCGAGGTTGGAGTAAAATCGTTTTCTAGTTTGTTTAAAAAATGGAAAAAACCGAGTTTCGTGTTTTGATAAAACATTGTTTTTTAATGGGTAAAAACACCGTGCAAGCGAAAAATGGATTGAAAAATGTTATCCGGACTCTTGTCCATCAAAAGCAACGATTTGTCGGTGGTTCGCCGAGTTTAAACGTGGTCGTACCGACACAAATGACGCGGAACGCTCGGGTAGACCTGTGGAATCCGTTACACCGGAAAATGTGAGTGAAGTGACAAAAATTATAATGAAAGATCGTAAAGTGAAGCTCCGTAAGATTGCTGAGATGACACAGATATCACATGGAAGTGTATTTACTATCCTTCATGAAACATTGAGCATGAACAAGATTTTTTTCCAAGTGGGTGCCACGATTGCTTTCGATGGAACAAAATCAGCAACGAGTCGATGATTCAGAAAGCAGTTTATCGCTATTTACTCGCAACAAAAAAGATTTCTTACGTCGTTACGTGATCATGGACGAAACATAGATACATCACTACACTCCAGAGTCGAAGCGGCAGTCATCTGAGTGATGCACAGCTGGCGAAAGCCGTCCGAAGCGTCCGAAAACGCAGCAGTCAGCAGCTCTTTGCTGATCTTAAAAAATGCTCCAGGGAAAAATATTCGGCTCAAATGAGGAGGTCATCGCTGAAACTGAAGCTTGTTTTGAAGCGAAAGATAATTTTTTTTATAAACATAGTATTGAAAAATTGGAAAAACGTTGGAACCATTGTATCACCCTAAAAGGTGATTATGTTGATGAATAAAAAAAAATTTTGCAAAAAAAAAGGTTGTTTCCATTGTTAGTCTCGGGACTTATTGATCCATGTGTTATTGCTCGCTAGTTCGGCCTATACTTGAAAATGCTAGCATAGTTTGGGGCCCCTTATCAGCTAGCTTGAAGTTTACGAATTGAACGCGTGCAGAAAAGATTTGTTCGACTTGCTGTAAAAAACCATCCCTGGCAAAATCCGCTAAATCTTAGACCGTATCTCGATCGCTGTCGTCTGATTGGTCTGGACTCACTGGAACGGTGCAAAAAAATTCAGCAAACAATTTCTGTTGCGAAAATACTCAACGGCGATATTGATTCTCCGAAGCTTTTATCTAGTCTGGATTTCAGTGCTTCACAACGTTCGTTACGTTCTACTGGTTTACTTCAACCGAGATTTCACCGAAAGACGTTTGGATTCTATGGACCGATAACAGCATGCATCAGAACATTTGGCACTGTTGAATACCTCTTCGATTTCTGCGAACCTACACATAAATTTGCACAGAAAGTGTTACGATTCACTATTTTATAACTGCCCTACATTATATTCATTAAGACCTTCTATTGTCGGATGAATCAGAGAAAAATAAATAAATAAATAAATAAATAAACATTTAGAGCTTTTCGTGTTAATTCCTCACAGTCCATCCAAAATTCACTTAAATTGCAAATTAAATTCAATTCGTAAACTCTTATTAATTGATATGTGCTTCTGAATCTGCTCTCACGGTTCCAAGAAACCGGAGAGATTAAAGAAAACTGAAAATTAAATATATTAAGAAGCTCTCCTTAGGAGCTGTTCGAAACTAAACAAAGATCAACGTTCGTACCGTGTTGTAAAAAGTCTGCTTATTATTGCTGAAATAATGAAATTCTAGTAAAGATTTCGTTAGAGTTAACATTGAAGTATTTTTCAGGGTTCCGCAAATATGACCATGTGTGATAGTTCACCAATCGGCAGTACTGTAGTTACAAGTGAAATCTTATCTACGAACCTTCACACCATGAATACACGTTTCCATGGAGTACTCTACTCTTGGAACCCCCCATGGTAGCCAAGTGCAACAGACCTCCCAATGATACCTATTTACCCAATACGGACCAAAAAACGCCAACCAACCCGGCAATCGAGCCCGGTACATTCAACAGTCTCACGCAAACCATCGACAATCATAACACTTTGTGCGACCAGAAGTGCCGACAGCCCCAGAACTGATAGCCACCAACACCCTAAATTACATAAAAACATATGTTGCTACACGCAAGTCAGAGTCGTTTTCGCGATTGAATCGGCGAAAAAAAAATATGATAGAATTCGTTGTTGGTAACATTCGCTAGGCTGGCCTGCCGGGTGATCGCAGCTGGTGGCCCGGGCAGCGTACGAACCTACGCGCGTTGGAATTCTTTCTCGACGCAAAATAATCTAAGGCCAACGAAAGCGAAGTCAATCAAAAGGTGTGTGTGTTTTTAGCCAGGGGCAGACCGATAAAGGCCAAAAAATGCGTATCGATATGTACGCATATGCGCTGCCACTGGCCACTGCAACTGCATGAAGTTAGGTGCGACTCATTCAAGCATACAAGCATATGGAGCAGGTGCCGAACATCCACCAATTGTACAATCAGTTTGGGGTGGTGCAGTTTCGTACCTTTTGCCGCTAGTTGATTACAGATTAACTTATATCACTTTCCACTATAAAACCCTTCGGTGGCTCATCGAAACCTATCAGTTGTGCCAGGTTAATCGATCTAGTAGGTTCTCACTCGGGCTCCAGTGCAGTTTGATCCAGTTCTAGTACAATGGCCAAATATTTTATCCTGTTCCTTGTTTTGGCGGGTCTGGTTGCTGTTCAGGGTACCCGAGGTCACCGACATCACCGACACAGAGGAGCTGGTTTTCTGGGTGCCAGCAGCTTGATTGGCCTCGGATATGGCCTAGGATCGGGAGGTTTCTACGGATACGGACAACCTGCGGGATTGTATGCAACTCCGTTACATTTACCGCTGTATCCTGTTCAACACGGAATACCCTACGGATACGGTCACGGTTACGGCCACGGATACGGCTATGGACACAAACCCGTATGTTACTGCCAACGATGCCGCTCGATTGGACACAATCTAACGAATGTTTTTTTTGTTTTCAATTTTTCAAATTCTAGCGTCAAGGATTGCATGTTGGCTACGAAGTTGGCTACCAGGGTAAGCTCGGATACTTCAAGCTGAAGCGAGACAATCTGAAACACGTTCAAGTTGCTGTCGGTCTCGGCCAGGAGCAGCCCCAGTACTACGGTTAGAGCAGATGTGAGCGGAGAACACAGTAACAATGCAACCAGAAAATTCACAGAAAAATCCGGGACCGTGTCGAGCAGGCACAGGTATTTTTTTTTTTTTTTTTGGTTGGCAAGATTAGTTTATTATAAGAAAGCACAAAGCGAAGCTGCCAAGTTCAAGGTCGGCACCTCGGCCACCTGTTGGCGTGGTTGTTTTAAACCCCGTTGCAGAACCAACTAGCGAAACAAAAATGCCTGCTCGGCATAACGAAATAAGCACATAAGTTCTGCCGTGTGGTGTGATATAGCATAATGCAAGTCCACATTAAAAAAAAACCTGTACATTTGTAAGTAGTTTGAACGCACTAAAACCAATAGTCACTAAGCAATCGTAGGGAGTAACAGTGTTAGAATCTGGATTATGTATGCATCAGTGAGCTCAAAGCCAAATAGCGTTGGAGTTTCTAGATTTAAGCCATAGACATATTTGCATGACTGTATACGAACGAATATGATAAGTGTTCGATTAGAACAATTGTGACCTGTTCTACTAGGTATTTGGTAGAATTGGTCACTCCCACCGTTGACAATTCGTACATAACAACATTTGACTAAACAAATATAACTGATTGTTTATAAAAAAAAACTTATTCTTTCATTGGGAAGCTGAATCACCAGACTGGTCGAATGAATATGAAAAGTTAAAAGTTTAATCAACGGTCATTACACTTGGGGTTAGAAGGATTTTGTTGGAGGTCATTGACCAACAATACTGTCATAACTAATCACTACGCTGAATGTAATGGACATGTTGTAACGTGACAGAAATCCTGGCAGTTGAAGATTTAGCCTAAACAAACTTGATTGAAATATTAAAAAAATATTACCGACTGATCGAGCAAGATAGTTTTCGTAAGCATTCGACCCTCGCTACTTGTAAGTTGCTGCCCATAAGCTGGTACCACATGGTTCTATCTCCTACCGAGTAGAGTAAAAAAAAACAAACAAACAAACAATCAAACACTAAAGTTGTGAAATAACTTATGTTGTGACTAGTCAAGCGTGCCAATCATAACACCTCATAACAATTTTCGCCTCCGACAAGGACTGTAGTGAGCACAACTCTACCTCACTATTTACATTGGTAAACTGTGCGTTATGCATTTACACACCATTTTCATAATGAAGTGCGGATGCAATTTTTCATATGCAATGCCAATACCAGGATGGTCAGCTGTCGTTTGGAAAATTAATGTGATTTGGTAGGAATTGAAAAGCATGGAATTGGAGTCGATGCGAAGCATGAAATGTTGCCTAGTTTCTTACACGTGAGGTTTTGGTAACAATGTGTTCAATTTTTTTTGGTGTGCTAAAGACACGCAACCTTTTATGTGCTCATTTCCTTTCCCGTTTCGCCGAGCACTTATCGGGGCTCTCAAAACGATGATAAATATGTTAAAGTGTTCACAAGTTCCTATCTCATGCATCCCAGAGAGTGTTGGATTGGAAGCTATCGGCTTCGGGATTAGTAGCCAAATGAGAGGATGTAAATGAATTCTTTCTGGATTTACAGAACAAAGAAAAAGTAGTACGGTTTGGCAGCAGTATATTTGATGATTTTTTTTCATTACCAACTATACATAATATTTTTCTTTTCGTTTGATTTTAAATAACTATAAAATGTGTTTGTTTCTAATAAACAAAAAGTGGCATTATCAATGTTATCAACTGATTGTAGCATTAGCATTAGAGACCGCCCGTGTTTTGCTACTCCTTTATTGATCAGTACCAATTAAGGTTGCAAAATGTTTTTTTCTGGAACAATTTACTTGGGAATAGCACGTAGTTTCACATTATTTAAACTACATTGATCCCTGCATGCTGATCAATACCGACGCCGGCCACGTCCGAATGCAGATCTACTTGGAAAAGAAGGATTGTTAGTTCAATGCATTTTGCTACTAGAAATCGAATAACATTATCATGTGTTTATTACTCTGGGTAGCCGACTACCGAGAATACGTTGCAATTTTATTGCGTTTTGTATTAATATGTGATTTCTACTAAAATATGGAATTTCTTCCGAAACTCGTAAATCTCCGGACAGCCGGCTGTCGGGAGATTCGCTATCAATTCATACATTTAATTCATTGTATTCTATTTTTTTCAATAGACAGCCTTAACACTGGCAAGATAATACTCGACCATCACCAATCGAACAACAACGGCTTACACAATACGAAGTAATGTCGATATATACTCCCTGAGCACAAAATATAATAGCAAATGGATCAACCTCGCAGGCTAAATTATATTTACATACGTTCAAGTTGAGCACGGTCGCAAGAAAGTTCTGCACGGTTATAAAATTCATGAGCGTGTCTTAAATTTAGTGTTTAATCTGAATAAAAATAGATCCGTTGATCAAACATTTCTTGAATAATCGACGGAGTTTCGTTAAACCCGAATTTTAGTAAGAAGAAATATAATAATACACTTCAAATTAGAAACATCTGTTTTAATCCACCTAGTGGTGTAATGATGCCTTTCTCATATTACTTTTACCATCATGCATATTTTTGTGGAGTTCGGAAAACAACTGTTAATTGAATAGAAACAGAAAAGTTTGTCCTAACGTAATCTAGCAAAATCCACGAATCAAAATTCCCTACAGTTCCGGAACTGGAAGTATTACCCACAATGAATTCAGGGATTGTCCATGATACCATAAGACTTTTCCTTTCAATATATTTGTTTGTGAAAATAATTTTGCCTTGAAGAAAAGTAAGGACGAATCTTTTTGTAGTTTTTGGCCACTATTTCCAATACTTCCGAAACCTAAATTCCAGGACCGGAAAAGCTAAAGTTGGTTCGTATGGCCAGTAACAAACATGACCTACAAATTGTGACAGTTTTGAATCTAATTGAAAAGAAATTTTCCCTCTTTCACTTCGTTCCTTTTGGAGACGCTATTAATTTTTTAACGCTTAACCTAGTAGTTCCCGAACAGGAAGTCGAATCCAGATGAAATTCAGGAATTTTATTTGGGATTATAAGACCTTCTACTGAAACCTAAGTTCATGGAAATCTCCCAAACCATATCTGAGAAAATAGTTTCGTTTGGGAGTATTTAAACGCTATTTCCTATGCTTTCGGAATCGAAAATTGGGGACCAGAAGAGCCGGAATCAGTTTGATAAGCCGTCTACTAACAATGACTAACGGTTGAAATAGTTTCGAGCCCAAATTAGAACTTTTTCACGTTTTTGGCTTCGCCGCCTCAAGTGACGCTATACAATTTTTAACACTCTTCACTCTGTAACTCCGGAACCGAAACTTATATTCGGATGAAATTCTAAAGTTTTGTATGGGTGTTTGATGATTAAAAATGAACTGTTTTGTCTAAATCCTATTCACTCGTTTATATTATAGCAGATAATTCCATTTAAAATAATAAGGAAGTTTTTATTCGTTACGCAATAGTATTTTAAATTTTCCTTCAGTTTCCACGAATAATAACTGTGAATCAGGACTTCCCGGGACTTTAGTATCGAATATCGTTGAAACGCTCACTCGGGAAGTTTATGAGTTTAGGTAACTCCGGAACCGAAACTTGTATTCGGATGAAATTCTAAAGTTTTGTATGGGATCATAAGAACCTAAGTTTATGAAAATCGATCACACTATATCTGAGCAAAATGAGTAAGTAATCCGTTTAGGTGTTGGTTTTCGTTTTCTTGATAGCGTGTACGAAATTGAACAAAGCCCGTTGTGTGCATTATTTGTGAAGGTGAGTTGTGTTTTCTTCTTCCGTGCCAGCTCGTACCGATGCGTACTGGTTTTGTGTCGTTATTTTATATTGCGGTTTTTAAAGCTAATCGCCCTTTAATTGCAGACCCGGAAGTCATATCCGAATGTAATTTCACAGTAGATTTTGAGATAATATGTGCTTCAATTTGAATCAAGATTTATGAAAATCGGTACTAGCATCGCTGAGAAATCAAGGTGAGTTCTACTTTTGGAGTTTTTCTTCACTACCTTCTGCAAACTAGAAGAATTTATCAGTTAGTTTTATGGGATTAAGACTTCGTTTGTGAAAAAATACTCATGAAATTGTAAATTTTACACTTATTGTACTCTTGTTTCGAAACCAGACGTCGAAGGGGCTGGGGTTCACAAGGAGATTGATAGTACCTAAAAGTCCGGAGAAAGGGACAATACCAGTCTAGATGCCGTGTGGAATCCGACGAAAAAAACTTAACCAAGAATAGATCCACTGGGTTCCTGCTTCCATGTCGTAAAAGGCGACAATTGCAGAAGTTTCCTTTCCCCTTCAGTTATCAGATTTTTTCAACGTTCACATCTGATTACTCTACACTGAGGTCTTTTTTTATGCGAATTAGTTGTGCGGTTTTTTATGCGAAGTTTCAGAGTTATGCGGTTTTTTTATGCGAATTTTCAGAGTTATGCGGTTTTTTTATGCGGTTTTTTTTATGCGGTACGTACATTCGCATAAAAAAAAAGACTTCAGTGTATTTCACTAAATTATCTCTGCATTAAACTACATTCATCTTATCAATTTCTGGCTATCTTCTGAGGAAAGTTTTATGTGGTCTTTTTTCTTCTTCTATGTTATTACTTGTCTTTCAAGATTATAAATTGAATGATAAAAATCAACTATTGCGAAGATCCGTTAATATTACAATGTTAATAACAGGGACAACATAAATTGGTATATTGAATAAATAGTAGGAAAATATTTGTTTGTTTGATAAATTAATATTTTTTCTCGGTAGCCGGCTACCCAGATCAACCACCAATTAAACATTTTTCACCGCAAATAAGTGTTTGGTGATTAAAAATGAACTGCTTTGTCTAAATCCTATTCACTCGTTTATATTGTAGCAGATAATTCCATTTAAAATAATAAGGAAGTTTTTATTCGTTACGCAATAGTATTTTAAATTTTCCTTCAGTTTCCACGAATAAGAACTGTGAATCAGGACTTCCCGAGACTTCAGTATCGAATATCGTTGAAACGCTCACTCGGGAAGTTTGCGAGTTTAGTGGTGCATCCGAGCATATTGGAACCGGAACATACTGAGTCGCGCGCGAATACTACCATTACTGAAATTTATACTAACAAATATCCTTCTCCCGTGACACTTGTGGAGTGCGCAGTAGTATATACGGCCTCTAGTGACAACAAGTGTTGGACTAACATCCCTTCCCAGTCCTTAGTCCATCTACGTTCGGGCTTGGCCGACGCCGGTACCGATCAATGAATTCTGAAGTTGCCAGAAGATGTACATTGGAGAATGATTTACCAGTCCCAGGTCTGATCATCTAGGAATTCTCTGTACAATTTCAGCTAATCCCGATCAGTCACGGAGTAGCAACTAAGTGTGGTCGCTCAAGCTCTAGTTCTGAAACCAGAAGTCGAATCCGGATAATATGTTCTAGAAAATATTGTATAGTTTCAAGACCTTTTGTTTGAATCTCAGTTTGTGAAAACCGGTTAAGCCATTTGCGAGAAAATTGAGTGCGCATTTTATTCTTAATTTTCACATACTTCCCTATAACTCCGGAACCGGAAGTTGGATCCAAATGAAATTCAATAGCAAGCGTTGGGATCATAAGACCTTTCATTTGATTCTAAGCTTGTGAAAATCGTTTTAATTGTCTGAGAAATCGATTTTTTCTCAATTTCGGAGTTTCCGGATATCTAGCACACAACTTCGTTCGGCCAACTTGGTTTGGGTAGTTTTCTACTTGGTTTGGACAGTTTTCAACCTTCGATGAAAGTAATCCTGCTCTTGATTTCTATTGATTTATAAACATTTTCGATGGCATCAAAGTCAATCGGTATCGGTATAGCAAAACTCTTAGATGTTTGATATACATTCTTCGCATAGTACCGGATAATCTAATGTCGTTTTCGCTTGAGAAAACTGAAACTGACAAAGGGTAGTTTCATCAAACTACTTGAACATCAGTTCAAGTTTTGATTTCGCACTTAGCAACGAGGGTTTGAGCAAACCTGATATAAGAACCAGGTTCGAAACTGACTCGATTTTCAGTTCAACAACGTTGAAACTAGTTTCGATACTGGCTTCAAACAAACGGTTTGACAGCAGTTAGAGTGAAAACTGGGTTAGGTTTGGCATCAAGCGAAAACGACATAAGACTCCAAATTGTGAAAACATCAATTTTTTATAGTCTCTATTTACTGCTACAAGTTTTACCTATCACTCTAAGATTCAAGATTCTGAAATACCCGTGAAAAAATCAAATCATTTGTTTTGTTGTGGTAAATTTGAAGTCATTTTCTTCTGAAAATTATAGCTGGTCTCAAATGGTAATATATACATATATCATCACCAAACCCGAGTTGGCGGTTCAATGCATACGGCGCTGGTCTTACAAGCCAGTTGTCATATGTTCGAGCCCCGAACTGGAAGGATTCATAGTGTCAGTAGGATCGTAGTACTAGCCATGCCATAACTCTGTACGCTAAGAATCGGCTGCGAAGTCTGCTGAAACAGAAAGCCCAAATTAAACAAAAGGAATGTAATGCCAAGACTTGGCTATATGTCATAGCTATAAATTCAATGATATGTCAAGAATACGAAGTTTCCTATTAATTATTCTTGGACTTTCGGTTACGTTTTTGATCAAAACTTTTGTTTGATATTTTGAACTGGGAAATATTCAATTCCCATTACTTTCTGAGAGATGTATTTGTCTAATGATGGTGCAATTTTTAAAATCGAGCTACTGATAGCGGAGATATGATCTCCAAAGTAAGCATTCCTAGATTTTTTTTCAAAAGACGTTGGTTTACATTCTTTAAGAAAACTCAAATTTGTGAAATCGGTTCAATAGCAGTTGAGACTATATCCCAGCTTAGTCAAAATTAGTGTTCTAACTTTTTTACCCCCTTGATAGTCCGCGTAACTTTTTTTTCCCTTGGTATTCGTATATTCGTAATGAAATATATCCATTATTTTGTTTCAGCGATATTTAAGAAAAAAAATCCTTAAAATATGCCTTAAAACTGCCCATCTCACTAGCTGACCCCCTTAAACCGCTAAGCAGATGCAAAGTTTGCCTGACTTCTAGACTATTGCACCACAACGCAATGTCTTTTCTGAAGTCTTGGACGTAAACGAAAAAAACATTTTGGTTCGGCACATCAGTTCATTTATTTTGAGTTTATTTGACAACTTATTTTCAAAAAACCTAATAATATTATAAGCTCTTACACAAATTATTTTCATTAATTTTCACACAAGTCGCAAAAATACAAGTATTAAAAGTTCTTATGTTTTTAAATAATAAATCGTCGCGATAAGTATTTTAGAGTCAATGTATATTCTGTAACGCTAGTTTAGAAGCTTTGTATTTACAATTTTATATATCTAAAGCTTTAATCGCTACTATCTTTTGATTTTTAGTACGAGTTGTTTTGCTATAACAATCTAGTTCCAAAGTTCCATTTATGTATGAATTAGAGTCTGTCCAAATAAACACAACGTCTACACAAATACCAATTAGCAGAAACTAGACCATAATTTTCACACCAAACTAAGAATTCGAATCTGGTGCCAAAACAAACAAACCTCTCGTTGGCTATGTTTATCTTCCGTAGGATATGTGTAAAGATGTTAGCAACTCACTATCTATGCTCACAAACTATATGTTTGTGAATATTTTTCTTCACAGCTTATAGTTTCACCGAGTCGCACTACGGCCATCCGGGGACGAACACTCACCACCATCGGAACCTCCGCAATTTGCAACCAAGTGAACACAACGATAAATAGGACAAAAACAAATACCGAAGCCAAATCATGGCGGCGACTGTGGACCATCATCTCAGCGCTCACGCACAAAGAGAATCCACATCCGGCAGCCGAAATTCATCCAATATCCGCTCCGGTTGGTAGTTATGCGGCAATGTGCTTGTGGCACCATTCGAAGCCACCAACGAGCGGGTGACAACGGGGATGGGCCATCAACGAAAACTACAACTGGCTCGAACATTCAGATATAGGGTCTCTCATGGTATACAGGATCCGGCGACAATATCGGTGTGCCCAAATGTTCACCTTGACGAAACGACATCCCACGAGGATTTGTCGTGCAAACATCTTTTTGTTTGCACCCTGTACATTCCCGTTCGTTATAATATTGTCGGATGAGGAAAGTGGATGTGCTTGAGATGCTACCCAGGTTTTCAAGTAGCCATGAGATGTTTAGCTTACAGCAAAGGATTGCTCTAAAAGCTCATTCCTCACTTCCTAACACGTTCCCCATTTTGTGCCACATTGCGGGGCGCAACTAACTGCAAAGGACGTGTAGGATTCTCCAATTTCGACGCACGTGTACCAAGCAAACAGTCGATACGACTTACCATGTCGAACCGCGCCTAGGGTACCCTGCGTTAAACAGGAAATTAAGCCTTCCGTTACAGTAGTTTTAATAGCTTGTAGTAACCGATTACTACTAATACATTTTGGCCTATTCAAATGCTGCAATCTTTTGTAATGTTTTCGTTTAACTGCACCAGAGAGATATGCCATTGTTCGACCCACCCCGAACTCTCTGTCTGCCTCTCTCGACAACCCGTCCCGTTTCGATGATGATGATGATGATGATGACGACAACATTCGTAAATTCCTTTTGCAGTAAAAGGGATGCAACTGACGGTGGCTCTAGCAATGATGATGCTGAAAAGCTGTTCAGATCTCAATAGTACCATAGAGACGTTTAAATAAGTACACATCGGTATGACAATCGTTGTGCACGAGTCAGGCCCAGGCAGCAGCCCAACTGCGTGATAGTTCGTTCGGTTTGTAGTAAGGATGCTGGAACATTCCCTCCATTTCCTAGTGTAATTTTCCAGCTCCAAATCAGTCGGCACACAACCGGCCTGCCCCGGCCACTACCCTGACTTCGGATGGGCACTGGATGTGGGTAGTTTAGATTTTGGCATATAGATTTCCTGCTTTGGTCTATTCATTGCCGCCACTATGGTACGGCGAAGGGGATTTTAAATATGAATTGGGTTGAATTTAGACGGCGTAAACCGGACCGATTAGAATAGTTTAATTATTCTTTTCATAGGTTGGTACGACCGTTCTCCCATCTCATAGTTGTCCTATGGATATGGGAAAATCCCTCGAACATGGGGCCACTGCGCGTGCATTTCCGTAGGAACTGGAACAACGGCTGAAATCGCAGAAAACTTTCACTAAGAAGGGCTGTTTTTTTAATATCACGGAATTCTTTATGGTATGGTATGTGGTAAAAGCTTCGATTGATAATTTGATTTGTGATTTTTTGATGTAAGAAAAATTGTAAGCCTCCTTTTCTTTTGGTCGCACTCTAAAAAATTTTGAATTTTACATGTGACTGAATCCCTCATACGATGTAATTCATAAAGACCTAATTTGTCAAATGACGGAAAATCTCATTTTTAATGACTTAATGTTAGATGTGCTTGAATTTTACTGGTTTCGACTGTAACTTGCGTTCTGCTGGCAGGTTCGACTGTATAAATTTAAATGCACCTTTTACCTGCCAAGCAGATGCATGCTTCTGTGGCTCAGTCGATTAACAGACGTACTTACGATCAAATGACTCTCGGTTCAAGTCGCGGCGGTTGCTATCAGTATTTTTTTTTTATTTCAATGAATTTTATGTCATGGAGTCTTAGACACAATATTAAATGTTCTTCGACGTAAATTTGCGTGAACTGCGACGCTCCATTTATGTGCATCTAATAAGATGTAAAATCACAGGGATTTTTTTAAGTGTTCGGGAATAAGCAAACGTACAAGTTTATTAATTTTACAAACAGGTAATCGATTCAATATGAAAGATTGCATATATTTTGGTCGGATTCTACTTATAATGCTATGGAGCAATTCCATGCGGAATCTGCTGGCTGTTGGCACGACTCCCTTCGATTGGCATGAAACTTTGCATGCACAGTTCGAAAAAATTTTGTGATTTTACATCTTATGAGATGCACATAAGTGGAGCGTCATATTTCACAGGAACTTATATTCAATAAAGTGTAAAATTGTGTGATTTGAAAACTACATGGCTTGAACTCGAATGAAATAAAAAACAAAGGATCGATAGCAACATCAGATCAGATCAGAAACATCAGATCACAAAGCACATCGATTAATCGACTGAACCACAGAAGCACTTATGAGCTTATTGAATAATTAATACATATAAATCCATACTGCGGTAATTGGTAGCTGAGCGCAAATTACAGTCGAAGAGTGTAAAATTTTGTGCGCGTGGAATATTGCGTCATTTGAAAAATCAAGTAGTTATGAATTATATCGTTTGAAGGTTTATGTCACATGTAAAATTCATAATTTTTTTCTGTGTGTGATCGGTATGGCAAACGAAGTATTTTTCACTGGTCCAGAGATTTTTTTCACTCAAGACTAATTTTACAAAAGGGCGTATGTGTGCAACATTATTATTAAACAGTTATAATTCGAAATCTTGAGCTTCTGCCAAAATTTTGTCTAAGCAGAAGTTATAGGCTATATATACCGGTATAATCTAAGTCGGTTCGTACGACCATCTACTAACATGACGTACAAACTCTACTAGTTTTTATTCAAATTTTGACCCTAAGATTGGAAATATCGGTTTTGCAAACTCTGAGAAAAGTGTGTGAGATCCACTTTTGAGCATATGACAAATTTCTCCCGTCCTTAATCGAAAGCCGAGAACCAGGATAGCCAGCATCACCGGTTTAAGTGACGGTGTACAATATTTAACACATTTTACCCTAGAACTCTGGAACCGGAAGTCGCATCCGGATGAAATTCAGGAATTTTGTATGGCACCGTGAGACCTTCTATTTGAATCTAAGTATATGAACATTGGATAAGCGGTTTCTGAGAAAATAGACTGCATGATTTTAGTTCATTTTGCACAATTTTTTCATAACTCCCGAACCGAAAGTCGGATCCAGACGAAATTGAATAGCAAACTATGAGACTACAAGGTCTTTAATTAGATCTTAGGTTAAGAAAATCGGTTGAGTGATCTCTGCGAAAATCGAGTGCACTTTTTTTTTCTTTTTTTCACATTTTACCCCGTTGCCCGATCAGATGGTAATAACAGAATTATAACAACTGGAATAATTTATTTCAAAAATATTTTGTAACAAATTTTGAAATATTTTTGGCTGATAAGCTGCTAAAATAACAAAAATCATAACAAAAAAGACTCTAGCGGGAACAAAATCATAACAGATTTCGAAACGTTTGTATAATAACTATTATTGAATTTGATATAACTAATAAATTGATATTGTAATAATTTAGATAGCAAATTTAACACAGAAAAATTATATCACAGAAAATGAATAATTTATTTAGTGATTTGGTTTCTTTTTTTAGTTCTTTGAAATTCTGATCATCATATTTCGATATGAAGCAACGGAAGAACTTATTTCTACAATTAATTAATTTTATCATGAGTCTAGCAAATGAAAATAAAACATCATAACTGATTTTGTTATTATTTTGTTATCATAAATTTTAACTTTTAACTGTTTTCATTTGTTAGATATCTCAAAATAACACAAATTGTTATACATATCAACTGTTGATATACTTGTGTTATGATTTTGTTATGTGCGTCTGATCGGGTACTCCCGAACCGGAAGTTCGATCCGGGTAATTCAATAGCACCCTATGGGACCAAGACACCTTTCATTTGAATCTAAGTTTGTGAACCGGAAGCCGTACCCAGATGAAATTTAGTAGGATTATATGGGGTTGTATAACCTTTTATTTGAACCTACGCTTGTGAAAATTGGATTAGGGATCTGTGAGAAGTAAAATTCAATAGCAGCCTATGTGACCAAGACACCTTTCACTTGAATCTAAGTTTGTGAAACTTCGGTCCATCCATCTCCGAGAAAATCGAGTGCACATTTTTGTTACATACACACACATACAGACACACACACGCACACACAGACATTTGCTCAGTTCATCAAGCTGAGTCGAATAGTATATGACATGACCGTAAATAGAAGTCATATTTCTCCAAATGGGTCTCACTCAGCGATGGTTTAACCGATTTTCACAAACTTAGATTCAAATGAACGGAATTCCTAAATTTTATCCGGATCCTACTTCCGGCTCCGGAATTATAGGGTGAAGTGTGTTTAAAATTTTATACCATCACCTAAAGGGGAGAAACAAAATACGTAAAAAATCAAAATCGACATCAAAACTACTTCAATCGGTAGTCATTATTAGTAGACGGCCAAACAAAGCGATTCCGGTTATTTCGTCAAGAATCCAAAAAAAAATTTTGAAGATTACCACAGATAGTATGACTGATATGAGAAAGGCATCATTACATCACTCGGTGGATTAAAACAGGTTTTTTTTTCATATCATACCACGAAAAACGGTAACTCACAAGGAAACCCGAATAAAAAATATTGTAGAAAAACAATACGATTTGCTATTACAAAACCTGCCACAACTATGCTTTGACCGTTGAAAAATATTTTAATGTATTGTTAAACACTATTCAATTAACTGTGAAAATGCTTTTTACAATAGAATGTATAGGTGGTTAAGTATCGTAACAATTCAAATCATAAAGTTTTCTCATACATTTTTTTCTTGGAAAACAATAAAATGTACAGTTTGCATGTTGTTTGAAACAGCACGTGTACAATAAATTCAATTGTAGAATCGTAGAAACAATATATTGAATCGTTGGAAATGAAAAAAGTCTTGTCAAGATACAATAAAATGTATTGTAACCCATATATCTAATTGTGAATCAATTGTTTATGCTGTACAATCAATGGTTTATTTTTTTACGGGAACTAATGAATATTAATGACAGTTGGAGAGCCCGTAAAAAAATAAACCATTGATTTTACAGCATAAACAATTGATTCGCAATTAGATATATGGGTTACAATACATTTTATTGTATCTTGACAAGATTTTTTTCATTTCCAACGATTCAATGTATTGTTCCTACGATTCTACAATTGAATTTATTGTACACGTGATGTTTTAAACAATATGGAAACTGTACATTTGATTGTTTTCCAAGAAAACATGTATGAGAAAACTTCATGATTTGAATTGTTACGATACTTAACAACCTATACATTCTATTGTAAAAAGCATTTCCACAATTGATTGAATAGTGTATAACAATACATTAAAATATTTTTCAATGGTCAAAGCAAAATTGTGGCAGGTTTTGTAACAGCAAATCATATTGTTTTTCAACAATATTTTTTATTCGGGAGGTGCCCGAATAAAAAATATAGTAGAAAAACAATACGATTTGCTGTTCCAAAACCTTCCACAATTTTGCTTTGACCATTGAACAAAATTTTAATGTATTGTTATACACTATTCAATTATACACTCTTCAATTATTTGTGAACATGCTTTTTACAATAGAATGTATAGGTTGTTAAGTATCGTAACAATTCAAATCATAAAATTTTCTCCTACATGTTTTCTTTAAAAACAATCAAACGTACAGTTTGCATATTGCTTGAAACACAAAAAGCCTTCCCGTAAAAAAATAAACCATTAATTTTACAACAAAAACAATTGATTCACAATTAAATCTATAGCTTACAATCTATTTGATAATATCTTGACAAAATATTTTTTATTTCAAACGAATCGAAGATTATTGTTTCTTCGATTCTACAATTGAATTTATTGTACACGTGGTGTTTCAAACCATATGCAAACTGTACATTTGAGTGTTTTCCAAGAAAACATGCATGAGAAAATTTTATGATTTGAATTGTTACGATACTTAACAACCTATACATGCTATTGTAAAAAGCATGTTCACAATTAATTGAATGGTGTATAACAATACACAAAATTTTTTTCAATGATCAAAGCAAAATTGTGAAAGGTTTTGTAACAGCATATCGTATTGTTTTTCTACAATATTTTTTATTCGAGTTGGTATTACATTCCTGTAGTGGAATTTGACCTTCTGTTTCAACAGACTTCGCAGTCGATTCAGAGTGTACAGAACCATTGCATGGCTGGTGCTACGATTCTACTGACACTACGAATCCTTCCAGGTCAAGGCTCGAACATACGACAACCACGGACACACAACGTGTACAATAAATTCAATTTTTTTCGGTATTTTAACGATATCAAACTAACTAGAGATTATAAGAGGAGAAAGAATATGAAATCATAGAGCCATAGTACTCAAGGAAGAGCAAGGATGTGAAGAATAAAGTGCGGAAAAGTGAGACGTGACAAGGGTCATTTAAGTAAGCAGAAGGCTTCTCGTATCTAAACTTTTACCTTCTACCAGAGGAGTCGAACTTAGGCATCTTAAAGATACGAGTCATCCGAGTCTCTGATATGTCAGAAAGTAAAGGCAAAGGTCGTTTGCCATTTACTGTCCGAACCGGCAAAAGTAAAGTTACGAGAAGTTGTCACATTCTGCCCACGACGGTTTCTCACACAATGTGTTTCATTGTGTTGATATTTTCTCATCTCTATACAGTTAGTTATAACACCGGAATGGAAGATTTGTCCGAAACTATTGCTTGAGTGCCTGGAGTTGTAGCGTATGGCTATGCGTCCCAGGGTGCAAGCGGCGCACGGACAGCGCTCCATTCATCGCTGTGTGTGATGGAATCCCATCAAATCTTTTTTACTTTTTACTTTTTTATTTATGACTTCTGGTCAGTCAGTAATTTTTTACTTTTTTCGGTATTTTAACGATATCAAACTAACTAGAGATTATAAGAGGAGAAAGAATATGAAATCATAGAGCCATAGTACTCAAGGAAGAGCAAGGATGTGAAGAATAAAGTGCGGAAAAGTGAGACGTGACAAGGGTCATTTAAGTAAGCAGAAGGCTTCTCGTATCTAAACTTTTACCTTCTACCAGAGGAGTCGAACTTAGGCATCTTAAAGATACGAGTCATCCGAGTCTCTGATATGTCAGAAAGTAAAGGCAAAGGTCGTTTGCCATTTACTGTCCGAACCGGCAAAAGTAAAGTTACGAGAAGTTGTCACATTCTGCCCACGACGGTTTCTCACACAATGTGTTTCATTGTGTTGATATTTTCTCATCTCTATACAGTTAGTTATAACACCGGAATGGAAGATTTGTCCGAAACTATTGCTTGAGTGCCTAGAGTTGTAGCGTATGGCTATGCGTCCCAGGGTGCAAGCGGCGCACGGACAGCGCTCCATTCATCGCTGTGTGTGATGGAATCCCATCAAATCTTTTTTACTTTTTACTTTTTTATTTATGACTTCTGGTCAGTCAGTAATTTTTTACTTTTTTTCGGTATTTTAACGATATCAAACTAACTAGAGATTATAAGAGGAGAAAGAATATGAAATCATAGAGCCATAGTACTCAAGGAAGAGCAAGGATGTGAAGAATAAAGTGCGGAAAAGTGAGACGTGACAAGGGTCATTTAAGTAAGCAGAAGGCTTCTCGTATCTAAACTTTTACCTTCTACCAGAGGAGTCGAACTTAGGCATCTTAAAGATACGAGTCATCCGAGTCTCTGATATGTCAGAAAGTAAAGGCAAAGGTCGTTTGCCATTTACTGTCCGAACCGGCAAAAGTAAAGTTACGAGAAGTTGTCACATTCTGCCCACGACGGTTTCTCACACAATGTGTTTCATTGTGTTGATATTTTCTCATCTCTATACAGTTAGTTATAACACCGGAATGGAAGATTTGTCCGAAACTATTGCTTGAGTGCCTGGAGTTGTAGCGTATGGCTATGCGTCCCAGGGTGCAAGCGGCGCACGGACAGCGCTCCATTCATCGCTGTGTGTGATGGAATCCCATCAAATCTTTTTTACTTTTTACTTTTTTATTTATGACTTCTGGTCAGTCAGTAATTTTTTACTTTTTTCGGTATTTTAACGATATCAAACTAACTAGAGATTATAAGAGGAGAAAGAATATGAAATCATAGAGCCATAGTACTCAAGGAAGAGCAAGGATGTGAAGAATAAAGTGCGGAAAAGTGAGACGTGACAAGGGTCATTTAAGTAAGCAGAAGGCTTCTCGTATCTAAACTTTTACCTTCTACCAGAGGAGTCGAACTTAGGCATCTTAAAGATACGAGTCATCCGAGTCTCTGATATGTCAGAAAGTAAAGGCAAAGGTCGTTTGCCATTTACTGTCCGAACCGGCAAAAGTAAAGTTACGAGAAGTTGTCACATTCTGCCCACGACGGTTTCTCACACAATGTGTTTCATTGTGTTGATATTTTCTCATCTCTATACAGTTAGTTATAACACCGGAATGGAAGATTTGTCCGAAACTATTGCTTGAGTGCCTGGAGTTGTAGCGTATGGCTATGCGTCCCAGGGTGCAAGCGGCGCACGGACAGCGCTCCATTCATCGCTGTGTGTGATGGAATCCCATCAAATCTTTTTTACTTTTTACTTTTTTATTTATGACTTCTGGTCAGTCAGTAATTTTTTACTTTTTTCGGTATTTTAACGATATCAAACTAACTAGAGATTATAAGAGGAGAAAGAATATGAAATCATAGAGCCATAGTACTCAAGGAAGAGCAAGGATGTGAAGAATAAAGTGCGGAAAAGTGAGACGTGACAAGGGTCATTTAAGTAAGCAGAAGGCTTCTCGTATCTAAACTTTTACCTTCTACCAGAGGAGTCGAACTTAGGCATCTTAAAGATACGAGTCATCCGAGTCTCTGATATGTCAGAAAGTAAAGGCAAAGGTCGTTTGCCATTTACTGTCCGAACCGGCAAAAGTAAAGTTACGAGAAGTTGTCACATTCTGCCCACGACGGTTTCTCACACAATGTGTTTCATTGTGTTGATATTTTCTCATCTCTATACAGTTAGTTATAACACCGGAATGGAAGATTTGTCCGAAACTATTGCTTGAGTGCCTAGAGTTGTAGCGTATGGCTATGCGTCCCAGGGTGCAAGCGGCGCACGGACAGCGCTCCATTCATCGCTGTGTGTGATGGAATCCCATCAAATCTTTTTTACTTTTTACTTTTTTATTTATGACTTCTGGTCAGTCAGTAATTTTTTACTTTTTTTCGGTATTTTAACGATATCAAACTAACTAGAGATTATAAGAGGAGAAAGAATATGAAATCATAGAGCCATAGTACTCAAGGAAGAGCAAGGATGTGAAGAATAAAGTGCGGAAAAGTGAGACGTGACAAGGGTCATTTAAGTAAGCAGAAGGCTTCTCGTATCTAAACTTTTACCTTCTACCAGAGGAGTCGAACTTAGGCATCTTAAAGATACGAGTCATCCGAGTCTCTGATATGTCAGAAAGTAAAGGCAAAGGTCGTTTGCCATTTACTGTCCGAACCGGCAAAAGTAAAGTTACGAGAAGTTGTCACATTCTGCCCACGACGGTTTCTCACACAATGTGTTTCATTGTGTTGATATTTTCTCATCTCTATACAGTTAGTTATAACACCGGAATGGAAGATTTGTCCGAAACTATTGCTTGAGTGCCTGGAGTTGTAGCGTATGGCTATGCGTCCCAGGGTGCAAGCGGCGCACGGACAGCGCTCCATTCATCGCTGTGTGTGATGGAATCCCATCAAATCTTTTTTACTTTTTACTTTTTTATTTATGACTTCTGGTCAGTCAGTAATTTTTTACTTTTTTCGGTATTTTAACGATATCAAACTAACTAGAGATTATAAGAGGAGAAAGAATATGAAATCATAGAGCCATAGTACTCAAGGAAGAGCAAGGATGTGAAGAATAAAGTGCGGAAAAGTGAGACGTGACAAGGGTCATTTAAGTAAGCAGAAGGCTTCTCGTATCTAAACTTTTACCTTCTACCAGAGGAGTCGAACTTAGGCATCTTAAAGATACGAGTCATCCGAGTCTCTGATATGTCAGAAAGTAAAGGCAAAGGTCGTTTGCCATTTACTGTCCGAACCGGCAAAAGTAAAGTTACGAGAAGTTGTCACATTCTGCCCACGACGGTTTCTCACACAATGTGTTTCATTGTGTTGATATTTTCTCATCTCTATACAGTTAGTTATAACACCGGAATGGAAGATTTGTCCGAAACTATTGCTTGAGTGCCTGGAGTTGTAGCGTATGGCTATGCGTCCCAGGGTGCAAGCGGCGCACGGACAGCGCTCCATTCATCGCTGTGTGTGATGGAATCCCATCAAATCTTTTTTACTTTTTACTTTTTTATTTATGACTTCTGGTCAGTCAGTAATTTTTTACTTTTTTCGGTATTTTAACGATATCAAACTAACTAGAGATTATAAGAGGAGAAAGAATATGAAATCATAGAGCCATAGTACTCAAGGAAGAGCAAGGATGTGAAGAATAAAGTGCGGAAAAGTGAGACGTGACAAGGGTCATTTAAGTAAGCAGAAGGCTTCTCGTATCTAAACTTTTACCTTCTACCAGAGGAGTCGAACTTAGGCATCTTAAAGATACGAGTCATCCGAGTCTCTGATATGTCAGAAAGTAAAGGCAAAGGTCGTTTGCCATTTACTGTCCGAACCGGCAAAAGTAAAGTTACGAGAAGTTGTCACATTCTGCCCACGACGGTTTCTCACACAATGTGTTTCATTGTGTTGATATTTTCTCATCTCTATACAGTTAGTTATAACACCGGAATGGAAGATTTGTCCGAAACTATTGCTTGAGTGCCTGGAGTTGTAGCGTATGGCTATGCGTCCCAGGGTGCAAGCGGCGCACGGACAGCGCTCCATTCATCGCTGTGTGTGATGGAATCCCATCAAATCTTTTTTACTTTTTACTTTTTTATTTATGACTTCTGGTCAGTCAGTAATTTTTTACTTTTTTCGGTATTTTAACGATATCAAACTAACTAGAGATTATAAGAGGAGAAAGAATATGAAATCATAGAGCCATAGTACTCAAGGAAGAGCAAGGATGTGAAGAATAAAGTGCGGAAAAGTGAGACGTGACAAGGGTCATTTAAGTAAGCAGAAGGCTTCTCGTATCTAAACTTTTACCTTCTACCAGAGGAGTCGAACTTAGGCATATTCTTTCTCCTCTTATAATCTCTAGTTAGTTTGATATCGTTAAAATACCGAAAAAAGTAAAAATTTACTGACTGACCAGAAGTCATAAATAAAAAAGTAAAAAGTAAAAAAGATTTGATGGGATTCCATCACACACAGCGATGAATGGAGCGCTGTCCGTGCGCCGCTTGCACCCTGGGACGCATAGCCATACGCTACAACTCCAGGCACTCAAGCAATAGTTTCGGACAAATCTTCCATTCCGGTGTTATAACTAACTGTATAGAGATGAGAAAATATCAACACAATGAAACACATTGTGTGAGAAACCGTCGTGGGCAGAATGTGACAACTTCTCGTAACTTTACTTTTGCCGGTTCGGACAGTAAATGGCAAACGACCTTTGCCTTTACTTTCTGACATATCAGAGACTCGGATGACTCGTATCTTTAAGATGCCTAAGTTCGACTCCTCTGGTAGAAGGTAAAAGTTTAGATACGAGAAGCCTTCTGCTTACTTAAATGACCCTTGTCACGTCTCACTTTTCCGCACTTTATTCTTCACATCCTTGCTCTTCCTTGAGTACTATGGCTCTATGATTTCATATTCTTTCTCCTCTTATAATCTCTAGTTAGTTTGATATCGTTAAAATACCGAAAAAAGTAAAAAATTACTGACTGACCAGAAGTCATAAATAAAAAAGTAAAAAATAAATTCAATTGTAGAATCGTAGAAACAATATACACTGAGGTCTTTTTTTATGCGGTCTTTTTTTATGCGGTTTTTTTTTACGCGACTTTTTTTATGCGAATTTTCAGAGTTATGCGGTTTTTTTTTATGCGAAGTTTCAGAGTTACGCGGTTTTTTTTTATGCGAATTTTCAGAGTTATGCGGTTTGCCCTTCTGCGGTCTTTTTTTATGCGAAGTTTCAGAGTTATGCGGTTTTTTTTTATGCGAATTTTCAGAGTTATGCGGTTTTTTTTATGCGAATTTTCAGAGTTATGCGGTTTTTTTATGCGGTTTTTTTTAATGCGGTACGTAAATTCGCATAAAAAAAGACTTCAGTGTATTGAATCGGAAATGAAAAAACCTGTTTTAATCCACCTAGTGGTGTAATGATGCCTTTCTCATATCAATCATACTATCATATATAATACTGTGGTATTCTTCAAAATTATTTTTCTTCGATTCTTAAAAGAATAACCGAAATAGATTTGTTTGACCGTCTACTGATAAAAACTATCAATTGGAAAAGATTTGAGGTCGATTTAGAAAACTTTTTACGGGTTTTCGCTCTTTTCAGTGATGGTATAAAATTTTTAACACACTTTACCCTATATTTCCGGACCCGAAAGTCGGATCCTGATGAAATTCAGGAATTACGTATGGAACCACAAGACCTTTCATTTGAATCTAAGTTTGTGAAAATCGGTTCAGCCATCTCCGAGAAAAGTTAGTGAAAAAAACGTTACATACACACATACGCACACACACACACACACACACACACACACACACACACACACACACACACACACACACACACACACACACACACACACACACACACACATACACACACACACACAGACATTTTGCGTACTTGACGAACTGAGTCGAATGGTATATAACACTCGGCCCTCCGGGCCTCGGTTCAAAAGTCGGTTTTCACAGTGATTGCATAACCTTTCTATATGAGAAAGGCAAAAAAAAAATTTCTTCGATTCTAAAAAAAATAACCGAAATCGGTTTGTTTGACCGTCTACTGATAAATACCATCAAATTGGAAAAGATTTGAGGTCGATTTAGAATTTTTTTTAAGGTTTTTACCCATTTTTAGTTATGGTATACAATTTTAAACAAACTTTACCCTATATTTCCGGATCCGGAAGTCGGATCCGCATGAAATTCAAGAATAACGCATGGGACTACAGGACCTTTTATTTGAACCTAAGTTTGTGAAAATCGGTCGCGCCATCTATGAGAAAAGTTAGAACACATATTTTCTTTTTTTTTTGCACATTTTACCCCACAACTCCCGAACCGGAAGTCGGATCCAAATAATATTCAGGAATTTTTTATGGGACCCCAAGACCTTTCATTTGAATCTAAGTTTGTGGAAATCGATTTGGCCATCTCTGAGAAAAGTTAGTGCACTTATTTTCACAATTTTTTGCACATTTCACCCCATAATTCCGGAACCGGAAGTCGGATCCAAATAATATTCAGGAATTTTGTATGGGACCACAAGACCTTTCATTTGAATCTAAGTTTGTGAAAATCGGTTCAGCCATCTCCGAGAAAACTTAGTGCAAAAAAACGTTACATACACACATACGCACATACACACACACATACACACACAGACATTTTGCGTACTCGACGAACTGAGTCGAATGGTATATGACACTCGGCCCTCGGTTAAAAAGTCGGTTTTCACAGTGATTGCATAACCTTTCTATATGAGAAAGGCAAAAATCTTGGCAAGATGCAATAAAACGTATTGTAACCCATAGATCTAATAGTGAATCAATTGTTTATGCCAGAAAATCAATGGTTTTTTTTTTTAAATCATTTATTTTACCCCGGCTTTAACCATTTTGGTCGTTCACCGGGGAGTTCATCAATGGTTTATTTTTTCACGGGTGATCTATAAAATTTTTTTGTTGATTTTCGAAAATCGGTGTTTTCATGGGAATAAATGTGTCCGAGCAATCAAGTATTATTTTTCAAGCTACGCTCATCGACGGAGTTCAGTCGAGCCTGGTTTTTAGTACTGAGAAATTTAAGGTAGTGTAAATTATTAAAAATAATAAATATCTCTAACGAACCTCATCTCACCAGTATCCTACTTCTCCTATTCGCATTACTGTAAACAACAGGAGATGACACGCCACTACTTTGCTGCAGACCAATTATAGATTTTCAGCTTGAATTATACAATTGCATTGTAAAATTTAAATATATTCCATTTAAAACTGATAACATCAATCTGATAACACCGACAATGATATGCAGATGGCGCATCGATCGGTTGACATACCTAAATTTTGGGCAGCAAATTCGTAGTTTTCATCGCTTGAACATTTTCGCGAATCAGCATTATTCAATTAATAGAACTTTTAACACTTTTCACAAATCAACACACACTTGCCACAACTGCACTATCAATCAAAATAACTGTTTCGACCAAATTGTTTACAATAATTTGTTTGATACACAGTGAAATTAGACTTTTTTGAGAGTTATATTTAGGCACCGCATCGAACTCCCAGTGCTGCCAACTCTCTCAGTTGGTCACTTTAGTGTGACATGGTACAAAAATTATGTATGTTTGTTTTCAAGATATAAATTGGGAATTGTAGCTGAAAGTTGAAGCTACACAACTGTATAAAATAATTGGATAAAACCCTAGGTGTAATGAGTGTTTTTTAATTTCTGTCCGATTTCGGCCCATAAAGACTGTCCCATAAAGTATGGACGCAACCAAAAATCGTTGCCATTTCGCAATGATTCAGAATCTGTCAACTTTAATGACTGCGTCCTATTGTTTACACTCTTCTCTAACCACTTGTGCAGTTGTTTATTCGTTCTCATTAGTTTGTTTGCGGACTGTCACTGAGAAAGATAGCAAAAATGGTAGGAAGAATAGAAGAAGCAGAAACAACCAAAACGTAGTCCGAAACAAGAAGCATCGATCAGGTCGAGGGTTCGAAAGCTGTACAATACGATTCTTGCTGGAAATTTGAACTGCATAATCATGGACGACGAAACCTACGTGAAACTCGATTACAAATCCTTGCCGGGACCACAATATTTTACGGTGCGAGAAGGGCAAGTGTTATACCAGTCCGAGACATCGATTGAAGTCGAAAAATTTGATAAGAAAGCTATGGTCTTGCAAGCAATTTGTAGCTGCGGTAAGATTTCGAATCCCTTCATCACCACTGCTTCAATGAACAGCGAAATATACATCACGGAATGTTTACAAAAACGACTTCTATCCATGATTCGAAGCAAAAAGGATCCTGTTGTCTTCTGGCCAGATCTTGCTTCTTGCCACTACTCGAAATCAACGATAGGTTGGTATACTACCAAAAATGTCACTTTCGTCCCAAAAGACATGAATCCACCAAATTGCCCACAACTTCGACCAATTGAAGAATTTTGGGAATTAACGAAGGCACATCTTAGGAAACATGTCTCGGAAGCCGAAACCATTCAATAGTTCGAAAAAGATTGGAAAAAAGTGTCAAAACTTGTCGCCAAGAAGTCTGTACGGAATTTAATGAGGAACGTTCGCAAGAAGGTGCGCTAGCTAGTCTACAATGGCTAAGTAGCAAATGTTGAGAAAAATATCGAATAAAATTTGAATATCTAACACTTGTGAATTATTTACAGCGAAATCAAAGTGCGTCCATACTTTCTGGCACAGCCTTTAGAGTGTCCGGTTTAGCCTTGCAATTTCTGAAATTTTAGACTTAGGGACGGTCACTTCATCGCGACTTTTTGCGGAAACTAATGCATATTTTTTTAAACCGCAAGTAGCAGAAGCTACACAACAGTATAGATCATTTAGGTAAAAACCTAGTTGAAACGAATGCTTTATACAATTTCCAAAAAATGGCCGGCTTAACCCCGGCCTCCCTTAAGTACACCTCGAACCGCACTCAGAAATAATTGTTGGAACATCTTCTGATTGGGGTGAAGGATTTATGGCCGCCATCCAGCCCCGATCTTAATCCGCTGGATGATACAGTATGGTGCATCATGAAGGCCAAGAACCGTTCCAAATGCCACCCGAGTACAGTAATCTAGAATCAATACTAGAATCATATTTCTACTTATTCAGTACAAATTGTTATAATTGTAAACAGTCTCATCAGGAACGAACCAAACGAAAATATTGCCAAACCCCCGTATTCAAGTATCATCTTTTATTGAGAAATAGTACACATGGGGAAGTACAGATCACAGCTGATTCGAAAGTTGGTTACACATAGCAATCGACAAAAAAAGAAGTCTAAATCCAGCAGGGACCCGCTAGCAAAGTCGAAAATGGAAATCGGGTTCAGTCTTTCGCATGGTTGGTCAAATCGTTGCGGATACGGTTTAATTGAATTTCTTCAGTTTGCTGTAACTGTAGCCATAGCCATGATAACCGCCTCCCAGTCCGCCCTCTTCCTGTCCACCGCCGCTGGCATGACCGATGTTCTTCACCTTGGCTTCGAATCCGTTCTTACCGTCGGCGTAGTACTCGACAATGCGCTTCGTTCCGTCGGCTTCATCCAGGGTGTACTCCCCCTTGACGACGTCACCGTCGCGCATTTCCCATTGGCTCTTGTGGTCTCCGGTTTTGTAATCCTTCACTCCGTACTCGTATTTGTACTTTGGATAGGAATAGTAATCCTCACCGCCCCCTCCGGAGGAGCCACCCTGCAATCCTCCGCCCAAACCGATGCCCTCTTCAAATCCGCCCTGTAATCGGTTCGACAGTGAATAGTGTGAGTTTAGTACAACTCTCAAGGTTGGACCAATTTTTGCATACCTGCGAACCGCCAAATCCTCCACCGATATCGCCGCCACCGCTACCTCCTCCTCCGATATACTTGTATGGAATATGTTTGACCTCACTGATAAAACCATGATGCTCGTATGCCAGGGCAGCACCCACAAGGGCCACAACAGCGATAGTTAAGCGAAACATTGTCTGACGACGGTTATCCACCTTGAATGGTTGCGGTTAGAATTTTCAAACGCTACTGATGTCCCTTCATTCACTAGACTGCACTATTTATACTAATGAATGCGGTTGTCCAAAGGTTGGCAGCGAACGTTCGGCTATTGTGCTGGGTGCATTCTTTCGAAGGTAAATCCACCCCTCAATTTTGTTTTTTGTTTGCATATGCATGCAGCCGGAAGTTTTGAGGGTTCAAGCATTTTCACAGAGCATAGCAGGATCAGTCTAGCTATGCATGCACTGTACGGACCATGACCGATTGAGGATGAGCCATCGATCGGTTTCGCTAGGGCTCATTATAGATTCATAAGTTCTCTCTCTCTCTATCGAAAAAGTTCTCGGTGATTTTGTTTTTTCTTTGCTGGTCGAACGACTGACTGATTGCGTTTTTTTTTTGGCGTGTAGCTAACAGAAATTCTGGTGCAGTTTTTGCTACCAACTTGGCTTCGATCCAACGCACCACCACGTTCGATTCCACAGTGAGCGCTAGCTTACTCAAGGGCATCAGGGGTTTTTTGTCAATCAAATGATCGGTTTCGATTGGTGTTGTTGCATTTCACCATGAATAGAAAAGTTTATTCCGCATGTATGATTGATTATTGCTTTCAGTTTTTTTGCCATAATTATTCCCAGAGAATATTCAGTAGTTGATTTCTGCAGAAGAAAAAATGTAATATTTGTTCTAACTCGATTTGGCAAACACATTTCACTTCTGTTGGTAGAGTATTTACTTTTTCTGTTGAAAGAACTAAGTTTCACACACGTTCGTCTGCCAGAGCAAAATTGTATTGGTACACGGAACGACCGAAATTAGTTCTGCGCCTAATTCGTATTACTGTTTTTGAATTAGTTGATTTTAACAACAGAATTTCTAAAATAACTTAAAAATTAGTTAAAATTGAGAATTTATTTTGCTGGAAAACACTCTTATATTTAGAGAATGTGTTTAGTTGGCGAATATCCTGGACACAAACCAGCAATATTTCAATCCAACACGAAATTCTCATTGACAACTAATTTTGTTATTAAAAACAGAAAATTTGTTTCTATTTATCTATCACCATTATTACTGAAGGACAGCACAAAGAAAACAAAAATTAAATTGGTCTTATTAACAAGTTTATTAGCCAAAAACTCATGAGAAGTGTCAAAGCAAAACAAACCATTAAAAAGCTAAAAAGGACAGTCTCGTTGAAACTGCTTGCAAATTGTTTAGATGTTTTTCGAATGTGTTACGATATATCCATATATAAATTTCTAAATCGATATGTAAAAATGACGTAAACTCTTAGTGGAAAGTGTATTTATTCAGAATTTGTGCGCATTTGAAGCGATTGTGCGTAATAATGTTTTTTACGCGGAACAGTGAAGTGAGTCTCGAATGTTGCACTCTAATTGTATATGTATTCGGTTTATGTTTTCCGAGTGCTTAAAGTTTTCAGTGAGATAGTCGATTTCGCGAAGTCGAATGAAGAAAACAGTGACTTAGAAGAAAAATTTTCAAAAATAAGTTGATGTTTTGTTTATGTCTTTTTCTCCAATACAACATCGTATTTATACCTGCCAATAAAGAAAAGACAACCGCGACTGAAATTTTTTTCGACAGTAGTGTGCCATCTAGTGGCTAGTAGCCATAACGGTGTTAACGTTTTTTCGGTGACAGAGCGCCATATAGCTGCAAATTGCAGAAACCAATTCAGCTATTTATGTTGGTTGAAAACAACGTTTTATTTCTCTAATTCAACTAAAAAATTGGTTGAATGGAAATGAAGTGTGCCTTAGCTAAGAAATGACAGCACGTTTAATTGGTGAATTCAACTAAAAAATAGCCCTTTCAACAATTATTTTATTATTATTAAGGGAAAAAAATTTAAAAAATCTAAATTAGCAAAAGTAAGATTTTTTTAGTTGTCTCAAAAAATAACTAAATAAAATCAGAAAATCAACTAATTTTTTCGCCAAAATGCTGATATCGGTCTTTCCGTGTACCATCTTTCAAAGAATTTTCTTAACTAAATAAAATGAAAACATTCGCGTACCTTAAGCATTTAGCATTTGAGTACATCAAGAAATTAATAACGGAAAAGGTGGCAAAATGTGGTTCGACTTGCTTCGAATTGTATGAATCTTTGCACACCTCTTCAGTATGGCAAACCATTTATTTGGTACGGATGGAAGTACCAATCTTAAGACGATTAAAGTGATTGATTGAAACAACCGTATTTAGATAGATATACCACTGTGAAAAAATAGTAAGACTTTGATCATAATTTTAAAAGTCTTTATTTATTCTTCCATATCTGTTTCGTCCCCCTCAAAGTAATCCACCCCGGCCCCAATACACTTGTGCTAACAATATTTTCCAATCCTCGAAGCAGTTGTTACACTCAATTTTCGGAATAGCCTACAATACGCGTAGCGATTCACGTTTGATGTCTTCAATTGACTCAAAACGACTTCCCCGAAGCGGTCGTTTGAGTTTGCTGAACAGCCAGAAGTAACACCGAGCTAAATCAGGCGAATACGGTGGTTGCAGAACGATATTGATTGAATTTTTTGCGAAAAAATCACGAAGAATCAATGCAGTATGCAACGGTGCATTATCGAGGTAAATAAACTTTTTACGAATTTGGAGTGCACCACACCTCGATAATAGAAGAAAACTGTCAACTTTGCCTTGATTTTTGACGTTCGTCGTCAACGCGTTCTTTGAACAACTTGTACCAATTAAAAACACTTCAAAAGTCTTACTACTTTTTGTCCACAGTAGTACACGTGGGTACGTGTCGGAAGTTATTTGGAATACGAAACCGGAGCGCCACCAAAGTTTAAGAAGAGGTCGCAAACGCAAGAAGAACTTGCAAAATAACTCGGAATTATTCAACGGCTGACTGAGTTTTGTCAACATTCTAAAGCAATGGGTATGACCCGAAAAATAGGCAATTGGATGCCGTAAGATTTGAAGCCAACGAAAGTTGAACGCCGTTTCTTCACGTGTAAACAACTGCTCCAACGGCACATGAGACAGGTTTTTTTGCCTTTTTCTATAGAAAGGTATTAGAATTGCTGGAAAAACCGACTATCGAACGGAGGCTCGGAGACCCATAGTGTTATATACCATTCGACTCAGTTCGACGAGATTGTGTGTCCACTTTTCGAAGAACTTAGGCTCGTTCAAAAGCTACTATCGGGCCATTGATCAACTTCGAAGATCAAACAGCTGTAACCTCTGGTCCCGGAGATATAATGATATAAGTGACGTAACCGACAAAACGCGTAGTTTTTTTACCGCGCAAGTTTCTCGGAGATTGATGAACCAATTTTAACAAACCCATGCCCGTTTTGAAGCTATTATTAGGTCACTAATCAAGTTCTAAGATCAAATGGCTAAGACTTTTGGTTCCGGAGATATGATGGTATAAGTGACGTAACCTACAAAACGTGTTTTTTTTACCGCGCAATTTTCTCAGAGATGGCTGAACCGATTTTAACAAGCTTAGACTCGTTTGAAAGCTAGTAATGAACCATTGGTTAATTTCGAATATCAAATGACTGCGACTTCTGGTTCCGAAGATAATATAGATAAATGACGTAACCGACAAAACACGTTGTTTTTTACCGCTCTATTATATCTAAGGGTGCCAATATTTTGGGACCACCTCTAATTTCGTAAAGCGCTAGTACTCAAAAGTTTAATCACATCGGAAAAAGTCCCCAAGCTAAATTTCAGCGAAATCGGATATGGGTAAGGGTTGCGCCCGGCGCACAGTGGTTCGAATCAATGAAAACGTGGACATAAATCAGGAGATGCCATATCGTTCTTTTAATGCATATAGTTGCTTTTAGGAAAATATTTTCAAATAGATACCGCGTAATTTGATTCTATTCCTAATTGTTCATGGCCTAGTTTGACAAAAAATATAACCGTAAATGTTATTCTGAAGAGATAGAAATCTTTTTTCTTATACAAAGTTTTAGAACTATTGAAAATAATTTACTTTGTCAAATATACCGAAAGTCTAGGTCGCACCGTTTCTGATATACACATTTATACGATTTTATGGCAACCCCCTTAAAATCAGTTTTTTATTCATGACTTGTTTCGAGTTATTTTGTTATGCATACTTTGTTTGGAATAATTGTAAAAAATAAAAAAATCCATATATTTGTTGAAGGTAGCGATAGGTTTGTTCTTTCCTGGCAAAGTTATACAACATTTTACCTTTTTTCACCTATGATAAAACCTTGCACCGAAGCGAAATATCCAACTTTATGCAGCAGATTTTTGCAATATTTATAGGAAAAGATATGTTCAATACTATAAAAAAATCTAAGTGGAACTCGATGGAACATTTTTTAGGCCTTTTCAAAATTAGTTTTAGTTATTGAATTTTGGAAACCTCCTTAAACTGGTTTTCTAATCATAACTTGTTTTAAGTTATTTTTATGTATACTTTGTTTTGAATAATTGTAGAAAATATAAAATCCCATAATTTGTAAAAGATACATAGGTTTAATCTTTCCTGAAAAAGGTTTGTTCTTTTCTGGAAAAGTTACCTAGGAAACCTTGTGCCGAAGCGAAATATGCAACGTAATGCAGCAAACTTTTACAATACTTATAGGAAAATATATTTCTAATCAAATTTATTTTCCAATGAGAACATCTTGAGTACTATTCGTGTGATTCATTTTCACTATGGCCATGCTGAAACCATGAATGGTTAATAAACGGAGGGCGTCACTATTTCTGTAACTCACTTTTGCAGTGAGCGTCGCACGATCAACATCTCTTCTTAAAAATCGTGTTGCTACTCGAAAATTCAATTTATTTACACGTTTAAACAAGGAATCTGTTTGTAAAGGTTTATACTTTTACAATACTTTATCATAATTTGTTCAGAAAACTTTATTTTTTATTTTTTTAATATGTGTTTAACTTTTAATAATTTTTCGGATTTTCAATAATTAAAACTTGCATGAAACAAACTTGCAAAACTGCATCGAGTTCCACTTAGATTATGTCTAATATTATTAATTGTCAAAAAGTAAACTAAATTCACTTGAGTTGCGCGTGCAAGCATGAGCTAGTCCATGCGTGTTTACGCGCGTCCAGACTGATAGTCACTAGTTTCACTCCTTCACAGTTATTTCTTTTACATTATTTATATCTTCAACAAATATACTTCAAATGTTTTTTCCTTCAAAACAAGATAGAAAAAAAAATTTTTGAAAAAAAATTATTTTTATTCGAAATTGGACTACCCCCTTAACAAAAATTAAGGTGCCACTTTCAAAAGAAGCGTAAAACTTCTTCGAAGACACGTTAGCTGTTAAAAATCAGTGAAAGTCAGTACAGACTTTTGCCCGTCTTTTTCCAGTTTTGGACTACTGTGCGGCGGTTAAGGTTTGAAAATTTTCTATCTTGAAAAATCACCATAGATTTATAAAAACGTAAATTTTTTTTGAAAAGAATTAACTTTCTGGGACTGGGAATTTTAAGTCCCAGAAAAATGTTAAGTCCCAGAAAGTCGATATTCCTCAAAAAAAAATTTTTTTTCGAGAGGACAAATCTCGACTAAGACTTTTGGCATCAACAATTTTTTTTCGATTTCGGAAATTTCACGATCGAATTATTCAGAAAGGATATCCATCAATTGTCAGAAAGATCGAAAAAATTAGTGGCTACTGATGGATAGTACGTTGAATATTGAATTTATAATCATTTTCAGTCAATATAGTTTCGTATTTCGGGAAAATGACACGAACCTCGTTGTTACCCTAATACAAAAATTATGCCCAGGAAGATGCTGTAGCACGCTAAAACAATATACTCAGAAAGAAATTTTTTTTATCCATATTGAAATATTTACTGAAAAGAATAATATTAGGAAATAACACACATGCATGGAAAGAATGACCGGTTTGGTGGTTCAATGCAAAGGGGACTGGTCTTACGAGTCAGTTGTCACATATTCGAACCCCGATCTGGAAGGATTCGTAGAGCCAGTAGCACCAGCCATGCAATAATTTTGTACACTAATAATTGTCTGTTGAAACAGAAAGGGTTGTTCATGACATGGCTTCTTTCCGTAATGGCAAGATGCCAAATCTTGACAAAACAGAGAGGAACAATTGCGTTGCTTGAAGAAAGGTAACAGACAATATTCTAGACTCTTCTGCTCATTCATTTCCTGAATGTAAATCCGGCCACACGAGATATTTTTTGCGAAATTCGATAGCTTAATGTATTCTCTTCAGTATAGGTTTCAGCATCCAGTACACAGCAATAAAACTTTGCTAAGGTTCTATTCACAATCCTAGAAAAACAGTAACTGTTAGATAAATTTCTAGATAATATTTTTCTTTTGAATTTCCGTTCAACGACAGCAAAGAAAACTGTTTTCGCATTGTGCAACAATGGCTGTTTTCCTAAGATTGTAAATAGACGCTTAACGTCAAGAACTGGAGTTACAGCCTTCTAGTCAATGACATTACCAGCTTGTTTGCGACATCTCTAACGGATAAACTCGGAGTTAGCTTGAATCAGCTTGTCACTTTTTACGACGCTTTTTTTTTGCGGTCACCGCTTTTCGCTTAGCCCTGGTTGGCGGTTCAATGCATATATCGCTCGTTTTACAAGCCAATTGTCGATTCTTAGTGCCAGCAGAATCGTAGTACTAGAACGCTATGAATCAGCTGCAAAGTCTGTTGAAACAGAAAGGTTAAATTCCATAAAAGGAATGTAATGCCAAGACTTTTCTGCCCGATCTTTCTAACTACGTTGGTGACAATTGATTTGACGACTTGAAACAACTTTTCATACTTGATGTGCGAGTAGTTCGGATTTTCGCGATACTTGAGCAAAATTTTGACGTTTTGATTCTTTAGTTTCATGGCATCTCAACTAGACAGCATATGTCGAAATCATATAGTAGGCATGATGCTCACATAAAATAGAAGTGTGTAATTTTTATTCTCCACGATGAGAAAATAGGAGTCTTTTCGCAGTTGAACAATTTTTAATTGTAAAAGCTTTTATGATGTTTCGATCTTATCATTCAAACTATCACAGTTTTAACAGAACTTTCAAATAAAAACATGAATCTAATTATCACAGAAAATAATTTTAAATTTTTATTTGAAACAAATCGTTTACCTGAGTAAATTCCATTGCGGAAACGGTGAACTGTAATAGTGAAAGCGGTTTGAATAGTTCAAGAGTAGTAATTTTAAGGTTGTAGAAAACGTAGTTATACAATTAGATATTTTGCTGCATCTTGGATTTGGCTTCTTGTTATAGTCGTCAATAGGTGAGACACTATATTTTTTCATCGTGTTAAAAATGTCGAATTTCAAAAAACACCACAAAAGCATTAATTTTAAATTCTATTAGAAGAAAAGTGCTGTAGAGTCGCATCGATCGCATGTTGAAGCATACGGAGTTCATGCGATATCAGAAGCAACATGCAGAAGACGGTTTAAACGGTTGACAGATAATGATTTTGATGTGAGAAATTAAGATCATCAAAAAAGTTTGAACTGTCGAATATCAAGCAATATTAGATGAAGATGATACTTCTAGTCAGATGCAAATACGAATGAGTCAGAGCGAAAGTGAATGAGAAATGTTGCACAACAAACAATTTCTGACCAGTTTTTGCAATGACTGAGCGGAAATATATATTGGAGAAGCCAAGTGAAAGAAAAACTAACAGAAAAGATGAATTTTTTGGAAAAAGATACGCTCAGAGACAGGACTCGAACCTGCATTCTTATGCATTCCGTGCATACGCGCTGCCATTTCGTCACTCTGATCTTGTTTTTGTCACTCTAAAACGCGAAACAGACATAGCAGCAACGTACATCGAACATGGACAGAGAATATGTTTGGATGTAAGGTATCGGTCGGGTGACGGCCAGGATGTAGACCATGTTCGATGTACGTTGCTACTATGTCTGTTTCGCGTTTTAGAGTGACCAAAACAAGATCAGAGTGGCGAAATGGCAGCGCGTATGCACGGAATGCATAAGAACGCAGGTTCGAGTCCTGTCTCTGAGCGTATCTTTTTCCAAAAAAATCACCTTTTCTGTTAGTTTTTCTTTCACTTGGCTTCTCCAATATATATTTCCGCTCAGTCATTGCAAAAACTGAACTTAGTCATGGCGGCTTTACGTCAAACTAAAATTAATAAATCGTTAACCGTTTCAATGCTATAAGAAAAGTCCGAAAGAGTGGAAAATGTGTGCCACACGAACTGAATGAAAGACCGATGAAAAACCGAAAAAAATCAGGTAAGAAATTTTGCTTCAAAGACACGAAAGAAAATCTGTTGTGCATCGAATTGTTACTGGCGATGAAAAATGGATTTATTTAAAAAATCCTAATCGGAAGAAAATTATGGCTTAAGTCGGGACGACCATCAACTTCGACTACAAAACCAAACCCGATCGATTCGGCAATAAGGCAACGCTCTGTGTTTGCTGGGATCAGAAAGATATTTCATCAGCTTCTAAAACCTGGTAAAACTGTTAATATTAATTGCAACAGACAACAAATGATCATTTTGAACCATCAATTGATCAGAAAACGATCATAATGGGCCAGAAGACAACGAAATGTAATTTTATTACACGACAATGCACCTGCACACAAAGCAAAACCGGTTCAGGATATAATGAAAGCACTTAGCTAGGAGCTGCTACTTCATCCGTCGTATTCACCAGACTTGGACCCTTCCGACTACCATTTGTTTTCCATGATAGACCATGCACCGGTATATCTGGCGGAACGGCGTCGATTGGATGCTGGATGCCTTCTGCGTTACTAGCAGAGTAAGATGCTGAACCGATTTTCTTAAAGATTAGAGACAAACTAAAGGTTTGGTAGTCACATAAGTGGATATTGAATTTTATCCGGATCAGACATCAGGTTCCGGAACTAATGCACTAATGTTATATGCATCAAAAAATGGAAAAATATGTGCACTCACTTTACTTGGTGACGGCTGATCCAATTTTCACTACACCGAAACCTTCATTTGCGAGCTTAACGGGGGTTCGTAAATGTAGGTAGGGTAACGGCTCCCTATTTCATCTGAGCTCCTATTTCCATCTCATCCCTTCACCTCATTATTTTGAACATGAATAATATTTTACAACTTACCTGAACCATACTGTGAAATGTTTTAAAATTATTATAAAAGCTATTGTCACACTTTCCTTTTGAAAGAAATGGTTTTAAGTTCTTCGGCTATCGTCTTTTTCATTTAAAATAAACTCACTTTTCAATTAAGAACACATTTTCGTCTCAAGATTTACAGTTCGTCATGTTTCTGATTATCTACTAATCGATTCGTCTCAAAACATGATCACTATTTCGCACAATTACACTACCATTGAATGCTGGATGCCTTCATAATTAGTTATGTTCACTTGCCACTTGTTTAGTTAGAAAATTTGAAATGAAAGTTTTTCACTTCGTTCACTTGATTGCGCTTTGTTTTCATCTCATTTGGTTTCGCAAAGTTGCCAAGTTATCTCATATTGTTACAAAAAATAAATTGTTTTTCTTCTTCAAATTATTATCAAAAAGTATGTTTTTGGTATCCGTGACATTAGTTTAATTATATTATTGATATTAATATTTCAATAAAACTGTTTCAGCTTCGAATATTACCAGAAAGAGCGTGTTAAATACTAATGAAATAACCATTGTGGCAAATCTAGTACCACTGGTTTCATTCCGCTATACGCTGTGAAGTGTGTGTGTTTCATCGGCTGTGCAAGAGATGCCATATATTTTTATAGAAAATATGTATAACGTTGCATAGAAAGTCTATATCTGCTCTATCTGTTTTCACTGATAAAATGATGTTAATCATAATCAATTATCTGCATAAAAGATTTCAACTTTAACATGTGATTTGTCCGTTGATTAATAAACTTTTAAAGAATCACTGCAATCAGATACTAATAGATACTCAGAGAGAAAAGTCTAATTTTTTTCTTCTCACTTTCTATGAATCTGTACAAATCAGTATTAAATTAAGGAAATCGGTATAAAATCTGTACTTTGATTTAAATCAGTATGCGAACGCAAAAATCTATACAACACAGATAAATCTGTATAAATGGCATCTCTGGCTCTACACTTTGTTTTAAGAAGGGCTAATGAATAAATAGTAACAATTACAGTTTTGTTTTTATTTAAAGTTCACTAAATTCACTTTACAGTAAAATTTTAAATTTAAAGCGAAAAGTAACGGAAACGACCGAAAAATTTTTAAACGTTGAAATGATTTCAAACTGGCATTAAATGATTTCATAGCTGGCATTAGGCGTTGAAATGATTTCATAGCTGGCATTAGGCCGTTTTTAAGAATTCTGACATTTTGAACCTGAGAGTGTAATAGTGGAATATTTCGTTTTGATTGCTGTCGCCATTGCTAATTTATAGGATGAATAAAGGATCAACGATAGGATGGATAAAAATCCATTGAGATGGAATTAGAAACAGAGTAGTGAACACATCATAAGTGTTTTTAGCTGTTTTATGAATATTAAATAAATTTTCAAGAAATGTGAATCAATTCTCAACGTGGAGCAAAGCGAATGAAGCAGTAATATGACATAGCTATAGTGATTTTAGTGGCTAAATCGAGGTTTGAAGGCGACGTCCTTACAAATGAGATGAAATAGGGAGCCCTTACCCTAGCTCGTGAAAAAAAGTTCACGTTGTTTGGGATTTGGTTCGAAAAAAAATTTTCTGTAATGAATGTAGAAAACCCCAATCATATGGCTAATTTCGGAACGGATGTAATAAGTGGGTGCAGGAAAATGATGTTTGGGGTCGTCAAAATCCAAGATGGCGACTTCAGGTTTATTGATATTCCTTAAAATTCCTTACAATATGGAAATTTTCGGAATGGATTTGATTAGTAGATGTCGGAAAACAATGTTTGAGGTGGTTCTAAATTCCACTATGGTGACTTCCGGTTTATTAATATAACTTAAAACCCTTACTATATGGGTATTTTCGGAATAGGTTCGATGAGTAGATGTCGGGAAGCGATGTTTTAGTTGGTTCTGAATTCCGGCGACTTACGGTTTATTGATATTCTTTAAGAACCCTTGCAAATTGAGTATTTTCGGAACGGATTTGACAGTATAAAAATATCATTTTTATAAATGTTTTGTCTGAGTATAAAAATATCATTTTTATAAATGTTTTTTACAAGTGACGTTGTAAACAGAGCGAACCAACTAAAACTAGTGGCGTCTCGTCCTCATGTTCACCTTGTGCACTGCACAACCGACCAAATTGTGCAGAAATTAACTGCATCTCTATCCGCATTCAGGTCGGATGGTACCGAATAGAGAATAATGAGCGATTTTGTTCACAGCAGAATATGTACAAATATTTTATAAACTTCTTGCGCTTTCTTGTCAATAACAACTAAACTTCTCATATCGTTTTGTCGTAACCAATACGTGACACGCTGAACTCGAACATTTTTCCTTGTGCACCCAAATTGCGTGTATCTACACACGTCTCATATACATCCAACTAAAAATATCATGTATGTCGTGTCGCAGTGTTAGTGTCTTTTCCGTACACATGAGTTACTGTACAGATTTAAGAAGAGAAGGATTTACACAGCTCAGCTCTGAGATTTGTGATTCACTCTGTCACTTTTGGCTCTGTGAGACCTTGTATGCACACCTTCATGAGAGGCTTCAGTAGCTTATGTTTATGGCAGTTGAGAACAAATTGCTGTCTCCAGAAATGCCAGGTTCACGGATTAATCTGAGTTTCACAGATTCTGTATATGCTGCCCAGATTGTAAAATGACATAGATTTTCACCTAAAAGTCATCATATTGCTAGGGAAAACATAGGGTCTAACAGAACAATTGCGGTTTTATTGGTGACATTATTGACAGATTCGCTCAACGTGCAGCATGTGGATTTCTGCTATTATATCGATGATAAGTTTAATAAAAAAAATCTTATCCAAAAGTATATCGAAATTTCATAGCATTGAAAAGCACACGCGAATATAAATTCTAGTTAACCGATCTTCTTAGCTGTTGGCAGCAGTTTTCGGTTCCGGAAGCATCGAAAGAAAAGGTGGAAAACTCGAAAATGGAACTCATTTCGATTTCACGGCGATGACTGAACAGATTTTCACTAACATAGATAGAAATAGAAGGTCTTATGGATTTATTAGTTGTTGTGCAATTTTGTTCAGAACCGACTTCCGGTGCTGGAATTACAGGGTGATGAGTATCAAAAATGTTAAAGCGATGATGTAGAACACGAAAAAATCGTCAAAATTAGGCCCGAAACTGTTCCAATTTAGAGGCCTTGATAGTTGACGGTCATACAAACCTATTTCGGATCTACCAGTCTCTGGTTTCCGATTTCTGTAATACCGGAAATAGTGGTCGCGAACGCTCTGTTGCTTATAACGTGATCTGTGTTAAAAATTTCAAACCGTCCTTAAAAGTGACGATTTCAACTACCGAAGAGAATAGACCAAACTGTTTCATTTTGATGGTTCAGTTAGTTCATGGTCATTCAAAATGGCTTTGGCTGTACTACTCTCGAGTTTCTGTTCCGGAAATTCTAGAAACAATGATTAAAATCTACAAATTGGACTTTTCGTTTTCGTAACTTTCGACTAATTAGTGCATAACAGTACAACATAAATTACTATTGCATTTAGTAGTTCCACTTGAAAGACTAAGCAAACGCAAAGTTTTATCCACTCTAGTAGCAACTTTTGGACAATTGCGTCAAGGGTTACAACTTCTAGAAAAGTCTTCATCCATTTTAAATTCATGTTAAACGCGTTTGTAACATTCGTCACTTAATTCACTTTAATAAAAACCGTATGAATAATAGAATTTTTGTCTAGACTACATCTCGGAGGGATCAAGCAGATACCAGTTTTAAAAACAGTAACTTTTCTCTAGTGAGTGCATCCAGCACTATATTAAGCTGATAAAGTAATACTTCATATTTCGCGCTCTGGCGCTGTTACGAAAATAATCATACATTCCGGGTAGAACTCCTTCAGGGAGTGAGCGGCATGTGAGGTCAAATGGGAAAAGTACTTACATTTATGTACTGAAGTATTGCGCTGGCTGATGGTGCTTCCGTGATAAAAGCTGTATGATCATACTTGGTCAAAAGTTTTCATATAAGCTCGAGTAGAGTTAATGTAAGTTAGCACCGTAATAAAGTTCAATCAACAGAACCTTCACGTCAACAACTACAAACTACAAACTAAATCGAAACTCGTATTTAAGATGAGAAAATAGTTCATCTGCCTTGAATAACGACAAACCCAACCGCAATCAGCAGTTATCATCGTTGCAGTGTAAAATGTTTGCGTAATGCATTTCCGAGAGTTACAAATTTTCGGATGCAACTTACGACCTATTTCGCATCATACCATACTGAGCGCAGAAGGAAGAACATCAACCATTTAGTCGAGGAGGGGCAAATGTTCCTTTCGCGGTTGCACAAGACCGAAAGTGTGCCCCATTTACTTCCACCCAGTTGAGCAGCAAATTGAGTGCAAGAATTTCGAGAGTCACTCCAGCCCGACCTGCTGGACCGGTATAATTGGAGGGTTCTAGCTTTCTTGCGCTTACAGCTTATCCCGGAGGATCTGAAGGACGCAGGCATGCCAGCTGAAATCGGAGCAGTATGTTGCTGGCAGGAGCAAAAAAAAACATTTTGCGCATCGAGCATTACTCGCCATTGGATCGGTTCGGGGTCCGCACATGAAATTAATTCTACGCTAGTAGGTCAAAAGTATTTTTCCAACAGGCAACAGGAGAGCTGCAGTACAGTTTAGCTTCTATTTGGAAAGTAATGTTTACTTTCAAAACAGTTTCGCATTTCAATTGTTCGCTGATGATGTATACGGTAGAAAAATAACTGAAATCGGTTCAAGATCAATGAGCCGCATAAATTCTACTGCTAATGAGCCGTGATGTCCATTTGGTTAAACATTTTCATAAACCTACTCAATTCATGAAGCATGTACTTAGCCTTGAACTGACAGTGAGCTAACTGGAAAAAGTGAATTCTAACGCTCGAACGTTTCTAGGTTAAAAATCTACCGGTTTTCCCGCGGTACGCGACATAAAAATTCCCGGTTTTTAGAAAAAACTGCAAGGATCAGCCCCATGGGGTTGTTCGAGCCATTGATGTGGAACAACGCAACCAAAATTTCTAATGATCTATAATTAAACAGTTCACGAGAGTCTGCTTAGATTGATCTTGATTAGGAACCATCACCGAACATTGTTTGTTTTATAGCCGACGAAATTGCTCTAATATCCCAAATGTATGCAATTATATATTTTAATATTTAAGCTTCTCTTCGCCAAGCTTGTGTTCAAGTTTTGTATGCAAGCAGTTATTTTTATAACGTTAAGTTTCTATACCATTCTGCGATTTAGGTTGAAGCGATAAACTTTTTCTCATTATCAATCGAGTTCTTCTTATGTAAATTAGAAATTCATCTTAAGCACTCAAAATTTACCCGGGGTAGTTGTCAATTTCTCAGGCGAAACGACATAACATGAAATTTCATCCGAGCTTACATGACACAATATCAGAGCATACCAATTAAAGCTTCAAATCGTTTTATGGCACTTTTTGTCTTGCTGTCTAGCAACAACCTACCACTAGCATGCTACGCGTAGGATTGAAACGTTAGCTAGAATTTCACTCCTATTTATAGATTCGCGTGCTTCCAACAGCTTCGCTTTTGCATCGATTGACCAATCAGAGCGATGCTTTCCCTTTGATATATCGCTTACTCCTCCAAAACCGTCGTCTATGGCAGGGAAATCCGATATGCCGGATTTTTTAGCAGACAAAATAGAACACTGCTCGCTACTAATCAAAATTTCAATCATTTATAATTGAAAATACGTGGCTTGATACATTCAAATCGAATCCTATAGAAATATTTCCAATTAAATAATGAAATAATATTAATAATTGATACAAAATAGACTGAGCTGTAAGTGTTTAAAACCTGACCACATTTCTACGTGTATTTTTCCTTGAGTTTCTGATTTGCACCCCTATATAGAAAATAAAGATGTGTTTCACATAAAAAAAACCCAAATAACATATGTTCAGTTTTTTTAAATATTCCATTCATCCAAGCTATTGTTTTTTATTTCTTTTATGGGCTACTCTGGTCGAGGTTTGGGGATACAAGGCTCCACACTTAAAATACCGCACGAACTAGGCTATGGTGCCCGAATGAACACAAGTAACGAAGGAGGAAATCCTCCAGCATGCAACTCAAGCGACAAATTCCTTTACGGTAAACAATTTGCAACTATTGTAAGTTCGCCAGAGAATTGGGGCAGGAAATGTGCTTCACTCGGTAACCAGTCAATCATTGGTCATGCGTCTGTATCGTTTCGTTATGTTGTCATCCTACAAACTGCTTCTGTGTTTTAATGTTTTCGTTAATGAAACGTTGGCTATAATTTCGTATTGTATCCGCTTCGGTCTTAGAACTGTTTTCTTATATAGTGCTTTATGTCTGAAGCGGTACATACGATTATTACTTTACCTATGTACAAATGCACGGAACGACCGAAATTAGCTCTGCGCCTAACTCGTATTTCTCTTTATGAATTCGTTAATTTTAACAACAAAATTTCCAAAATAACTTTGAAATTAGTTAAAATTGAGGATTTACTTTGCTGGAAAAAAGCGAATGTGTTTAGTTGGCGAATATCCTGGACAAAAACCAGCAATATTTCAATCCAACACGAAATTCGCATTCTCAATTTTGTTATTAAAATCAGAAAATTTGTTTCCATTTATCTATCATCAACATTACTGAAGGACAGCACAAAGAAAACTAAAAGGAAATTGATTTTTATTAACAAGCTTATTAGCCAAAAACTCATGAGAAGTGTCAAAGCAAAACAGTCCATTAAAAAGGTAAAAAGGACAGTCTAGTTGAAATTGCTTGCAACTTGTTTTGATGTTTTTCGCATGTGTTACGATATATCCATACATAAGTTTTTAAACCGATATGTAAATTTTTTGAATTTGTGCGCATTTGAAGCGATTGTGCGTAATAATGTTTTTACGCGGAACAGTGAAGTGAGTTTCGAATGTTGCACTCTAATTGTATATGTCAAATGATGTTTTTTGTATCTTCCAACCATCCGGGCTACGCCGTCCGGTGTACTACTTGTATTCGATTTTTGTTTTCCGAGTGCTCAAAGTTATCAGTGAGAGAGTCGATTTCGCGAAGTAATAAAACAGGATTTTAGAAGAAAAATTTGTAAAAAGAAGTTTATGTTTCGTTTATGTCTTTTTTTTCAATAGAACATCGTATTTATACCTGCCAATATAGAAAAAAAAACCGCGATTGAAAAATTCTTTTCGCTAGTAGTGTGCCATCTAGTGGCTAGTAGTCATTGCAGTGTGAACTTTTTTTCGGTGACAGAGCGCCATATAGCTGCAAATTGCAGAAGCCAATTCAACCATTTATGTTGGTTGAAAACAACGTTTTATTGATCTAATTCAACTAAAAAATTAGTTGAATGGAAATGAAGTGTGCCTTAGCTAAGAAATGACAGCACGTTGAATTGGTGAATTCAACTAAAAAAATAGTAATTTCAACAAATAATTTATTACTGTTAAGAGAATGAGTATTAAAAAATCTAAATTCGCAAAAGTAAGATTTGTTTAGTTGTCTGCATTCTACAACGTAATCTAATAGAGAGCTATATTTAACATGCAATCGAACTACTAGGCGTGCAGACTTTGGACGATGTTGTCCACGCTGTTTGCAGCTTCTCGAGATAACGAAGAGGACAAGATTCCATTCTTCGTTCTGAGCCAAAGGACAGGGGAAACAGAAATATTGAGTACATTTATGGGTTTTGTTGGTTTGTGCAAAAAGCACATATTTTGTTTCTATTTCTTCGCGTTTCGCCTTCGGCTCGTCAGTGCTTAAAGCAGTTCAAACTGAACTGCCATCTCGTGCCTAGCAGTTCAACTTAAACCGCTAAGCAGACGCAAAGTTTGCACTACTTATGCAACCCTTAAATAATATTGCACAAGTGCTATATTATTTCTGACGTCTCAGGCGTAAACGAGTGACGGCTTATTACTGGCCGTCGCAGAATGTGAATGTGAATGTGTTTCCACCAATATCCGTATCACCACCAGTATGTGTTCTTCCACCAATATCAGTATCAACAAACCTGAAAAAAGCGTCAAACGCTCAGGTCGTGCTCTCATTCGGACTTCGGACATGGTGGCGAGCAGTCGCCAACAGCGAAATCAGACCTTTTTCAAGGTACAAAACCTCAAACGCTCAGGTCATGCTCTCACCTGGGTGCTGAATACTGGATCTGGATTCGGGAACTAAATTCTGGATTGATTTATGAAACTGAATTCTAAAAATGAATTCCGAATCTATTTTAGTTCACCTGAATTCCGAACTCAATTACAGGTTCAGAATTTAGTTTCAATTCAGTTTTTCGGAACTCAGAGCCTGCATGCTGGAACTGAATTTTGGAACTGAATTCTGGAACTGAATTCTGCAACTAGATTTCGAAGCTAAATTCAGCTTCGGAATTCAAATTCTAGAACTGAATTGCACCTGAATTTTGAGCCAATTCAGTTCTTGAACTCAGGTCCAGTTCTATGCATCGATTCTTCTTAGAACTATTAATATATTCCCAAAATGCGAAGTTTTCCTACTATGTAAGTCTTCGAAAAAAAAAGCTTAATCCACCTAGCAGTGAGATGATATCTTTTTTTTATCAATCCGCGTGTGTTTTTTGCATGAATATTCTTCGGTGTTTCAGTTTTCATGACATTATTCTAATGTCCGTCGTTTCAAGTGGCAATTTGCGATTTTAATCACTCATTACTCTGTAATGTCGAAACTGAAAATCGGATCGAATTTGAATCTAAAAGTTTAACAATCGATTAAACATTCCATGATATGTCGAAGTAATCTCCACTTTAGAGTTTACGGTAATTTAAGGTACTTCCAGAGCCGGTATTCAGGAACCAGCATAATCCAAACCGATTCGTATGGCCATATGATGAATAAATTGCAATAGTTTTGAATCCAATTTTAAAGCTTTTCGGGATTGTCATCTTCTACATCGGTTTGAATTTTTAAAAATCATCAACCTACAATTCCAGAATCGGAAGTCAGAATTGGATAAAATTGGACTTATTTTAATTTGAATTTTTGTTTTTGAAATTCGATTTGTTTTTTTTTTTTTTGAGAACGATTGAGCTTTGAGAAACGATTCGATACGATAACCGGAATTCGGAATTCGGTGTAGCCGAAGTCAGACAAATTCACCTGAGTAGCTGTATAGTTTAGATTTGTTTCAAAATGCTTGAAAATCAATGTAGACATCTTTGAGGAATCGCAGTGCGAATTAAATTTTTGGGTGCCTTCCGAAACGAAAACTGAATACAACCAAAAATGAAATAAGTTTATTTGGTTATCGACTATCCAAATCTGCAAACCCTGTATCCCCGAAACCGGAAGTTAGATCTGACTGAAAAGCAAAATGTTTTATAGAATCTAAAGACTTTTCATTTGAATCTTAAATTATTCTTAGACTTCATTTGAATCTTAGAACGGTTCAGTCGTTTATGAGAAAAATGAGTTACACAATTTCAATTTCGTTTCACATGTCCTCCTGTAGCTCCGAAACCAGAGGTCGGAACCAAACGTAATTCAGGAACCTTGTTTGGGAGCATACGACTTTTCATAGGAATCTGAGTTTGTAGAAAACGGTTGAGTCATCTCCGAGAAAATAGATTGAAATTATTTGTCACACACGCATTTGCTGATCTCGACGAACTGATTCGAATGGAATATGGGTTTTATGTTATTTCAGTATTTATTGCTGTAAGTAGTTTAAATCAATTCAATTATGGAATAGCTTTCAACTCGACAATTCTGCCATCGTTTGGTTCACGTATGGCATATTCGAACAATTATGTTGCCAAAAACGAACCGTGCTAAAATCGGCCCGAGGCAAAATATCATGCTGTACAGTCTTTTGGGTACTTAGAAACAATTGTATGTAACTATAAAAAATCGTGTTTTACGTTGGTCCTAAGCATTGCTTTGTCATACAGCGCTCAAAACTCCTACTGCTGGAATAGGGGAAAAAGTCGCTTACACAAAAATTTCGATATCTCCGTTAAAAATGGACGGATTTTAACCATCTATGGCTTGTTGGATAGCTATTACCGTTCGGAATCTAAGTCTGAAAATATATTCTGTTTTCAAGGTCAATTGTGACAGATACTGTCAAAAAACTGAAAATTTTGACATAAAACTTCGTATAACTCAAAAAGTAAACATCCGACTCAAAACCATTCAATAGCGTTCAGGGTGACGGGGAGACCTTTCATTTGCGACTAGTTTGATCAAAATCGGACCAGCCATCTCTGAGATCTCGACCTCTTAGTTAACAACATACACACACACACACACACGGACATTTGCTCAGTTCATCGAGCTGAATCGATTGGTATATAACAATTTTTTAAAGTTTGAGCGGATTCTATACCTATTTTTTATATTTATAAAAAAAGGTAAAAAACCACTGTAACATTGTTTGTTTTTTCGCAGATGTTTGGATGGTCCTTATTCTAACCCATACATTTCAACGTGAATACATCTTACTTTCCTATGGGGCACCTTTTCAAAATTTACTCTGTACAAAAATGGTAGCAAATGATCGTTGATGAGCTCTTATTGTACTTAACGCAGCAAAGTAATGTTTTTCTCATACCATCGAAGATATGATCATGAATTTACGATAGAATTCAGCAGTATGAAATAAACCACAAATAACTCGAAACTCAAGTTTTCCAATTTGTTTGGTATAAACAAGCATCGAAGAGAAAAACTCAAGACGTGTTTGCCGTTTTCTGTCACAATTTTGAGTGCCTATATCTCAGGAATTTTTGGATGGATTTGTATAATTTAACTACTATTTGATTCGAAACCATTCAGCCCAAACATATATTTAGTATTTTATTCGTAGTTTTAGTATTTCAATAGCACAATATTGAAAAATCTGATTGAATATACCCATATTTGCAACTGTCACCCGCGAAGCATTGGAGAACGCAGGTTCTTAAAAAAATAATAATTAGAGTCGATTGAGTCTATGATTAAATGAAACCAATGTGGATTTTTATTTTCTAGTAATAAATATTGTCAAAAGATACTTTTTGACAACGCTTTACGAGTGCATATCAATAATTTGTAGTTGTGGAATTCTTAAAATCCAAGATAACGGATTTCGGTTTGTTGATATTCTTCCAAATCGCTATATAAACAAGTATCGAACACAAAACTGTAATTTTTAGCTCTCATTTGTTTCGCTTATTTTAATTGTGTGGTAGAATGTGCAGCGTTACAGTTTTTGAAGCCAAGCAGTGGATGTTGCAAAATACAGACAACCATTCAACTAATACGAAAGATTATTGATATTTGGAAGTTTAAAAGAAGAATGACGGTTTTATTCATATTCACGTCCTTCAAATTATGTCTGTAACATTACACACCCGCCTTATTTACATTTATAAGCGAAAGATCGATTTCGTTGTGGTCTGACTGTGTCCAACTTCTTTAACTTGTAAGAAGTGTAAATTGACTCCCACCACCACCCGCCAAGCGGGAGTACGAGCCCTGTAGTTTATTATCCAAAGCCTAAGATTTGTTACTTTTACCAGGAATTCCACTTAATTATTCTTAAATTTAATAGAAATCCAGCCAAAGCTCACAAATTATCCTTCACCTTTTACGTTTCGCTTTCGGCTCACCAGTGCGTCAGCAGTTTATGTTGAACTGATAACGCCACCTAACGGTTCAACATAAATCGCTGAGCAGATGTAAAGTTATTGCTATTTACAACACACTTATTGCACCGAAGTGATATGTCTATACTAACGTGCCGACAGAAAACGAAACTAAGTGACGACGTTCTGGCCGTCAACAGATTGTAGTTATTTATTTGGATTTGGTACCGCATGGGTACCGGTTTTGTGCTAAAGCTTGCTTCATTTAGAATTGGATCAAACTTTTGCTCATATTGTGGCGCTCCTGGTGGACGGATTTGGAAGCTCTTGGCGCCCACGTGTCGGGAATTTTGTCAGCTTCACGTATGATTTTAGACATTCCCAAAATCGACTGTACTTTGTTAACAATCAACATGGAAGCCGAAAGAAGGAAAAAAATTGTGCAGTTATTTGGAAAATCCATTGTGGTCTACATCTAGGCTAGCTAAACAGCTGAAAATGCCCAGAAATACCGTATGGTGCGTTATCAAACGGTATAAGGAAACATTGACGACGATTCGGAAGCCTCAAGCCCATCATCGGAGTGGAACTGTCGACCGGAAACTGCGTGGCAAGATTTTGAAGACGATTAAGAGGAATCCTAATCTGTCGGACCGTGATTTGGCCAGAAAATTCGGTGCTGCCCATAGTACCGTGAGGAGAACTCGACTCCGGGAAAGAATCAAGTCGTATCGAGCTAGCAAACAGCCAAATCGGACCATGAAACAGAATAGTGTGGTCAAAATTTGTGCTCGGAAACTATATGACCAGTGCTGACCAAGTTCGACGGGTGTCTTCTGATGGACGATGAAACCTATGTCAAGGCTGACTTCGGGCAAATCCCAGGTCAAAAATTTTACTTGGCAACGGCTCGGGGGGATGTTCCAGATAATTTAAATTTGTTTTGCCGACAAATTTGGAAGAAAATTTATGATTTGGCAGGGCATTTGCAGCTGTGGCAAAAAAACGAAAGTTTTCGTTACAAATAAGACAATGACATCGGAACTATACAAAAAAGAGTGTCCCCAAAAACGAATGAGCCGTGTTACAGGAAAAATTCGATAATTCCTTCGAAACCGTGACGAATAATTTTATCCGTATGAAGTATGAAGAAAACGCTACATTTGTATAAAAAAAGATCTTGAATTCAATAATAAATAACTGAAATACAGGCAATTGTCTTTGTTCCAATTCTATCTGAAGCAAGCTTTAAGTGTACATAACTAATTTCACTTTTTACGTTTCGCCTTCGGCTCATGGAGCACTTAGCAAAAAACCGGTACCCATGCGGCACCAAATACAAATAAAATTATCCTTATTTTTTATTAGCATTTATAGTGCTGTTATTGATAACAACTAAAAAAGCTCTGATGCTTTCTGACTTAAAATTGTTGTCAATTCCTTACAAAAATTGTTGAGCTAGACCCAATGGCCCAAGTTCCAATGGATTGTTTAACATAGAAGCTGTGTAGCATATAATAAGTTGTTTCAAAACTTTGATTCTCGCTTAAACGTAAAATTCGGTGTTTCCTCTTATATTTCACTTGCTGAATCAGGATAATAATGATGCTGGAAATCGTTACTTTAAAGATTTAAAGTGAGTAATATTTTTCTCGGTTTTGCACTAAAATTCCCGGTTCTTTCTCGGTTTTTTCCCGGCCACACTGGATTACGTAATCAAGAGCCAGTAAAAACAAGAATCATTTTAGGCACTGTAAGGAATTTTACCCAGATTGGAACCTCAGTTATGAATTTTGGTAGTATCGAATCAAAATAAAGAATACTCAAAACATTTATACAACACATTCTAAAAACCAGTCCGGGGTAGCTAAATAGTTTTCGTAACAATAATTTTTGGTGAGCTTACGTTTGGAATAATCTGATGTCTGGGTGGCATCTGTGGACGCATGCCGGCTGGTGGTGGTGCGGGACTGTAACGTGGCTGTTGCATACTGCTGACACCCTAGAAGTACGAATCGAAAAATAAAGACCAATATAAATATACCGTGATAATTGAGCTAGTCAACTCAAAACTGTTCCTGTAACCAAACACCGTATAATAATTAAATACACCTCAGAGTTGGCTTTTGTCTAAAAAAACTTGCACTCCGGTGTTTCTGGCTTTTGATAAATGACTAATTTATACCGAAAAATGTGAAACACAAAAGATCACATTCGCACACTCACACAACTGCAACGAAAACAATAACGTAGTACGACTGAATGAAATTTCCATCCTATTGTTCTATTCACCACGGAGGGAGGAGTTTTTTGTTGTGTTTGTATATTTTTGTGCATCCTGCAGTCGAATTTTACGGTACTCATTCGCACAAACCACCAGCGAATTCGGTGCTTTTGTTGTGAGTCTACGCAGGTATGGTAAGCGTATTCTCTAGATACCTATTGATACCGCAAAACTTGAGGGATGTTATGTGTTTTTGCCTTTCTCATATATATAAGTTCGACACAATTGAATTTTACAGGTGACCTAATCTCTCATGCGATGCAATTCATAAAACACCTAATTTGTCAAATGACGGGAAATTCCATTTGTAATGACCGAATTTTACTGGTTCCTACTTTTATTTCCTTTCGGCTAGCAACTGTATTTGCATCATTTACCGCACACTTAAAAAAAATCCTGTGATTTTACATCTTATTAGATGCATATAAATGGAGTGTCGCAGCTCACGCAAATTTACATGAAAGAACATTTAATATTATGTCTAAAACTCCATGACATGGAATTCATTGAAATAAAAAAAATAGAATACTAATAGCAACTGCCGCGACTTGAACCAAGAATCATTGGATCGCAAGTACGTCTGTTAATCAACTGAGTCACAGAAGCATGCATCTGCTTGGCTGGTAAAAGAAGCATTTAAATGCATACAGTCACACCTGCTAGCAGAACGCAAGTTACAGTCGAAACCAGTAAAATTCAAGCTCATCTAACATTAAGTCATTACAAAAAAATTTTTCCGTCATTTGACAAATTAGGTCTTTATGAATTACATCGTATGACGGATTAAGTCACCTTGTAAAATTCAATTTTTTTTTTGGAGTGCGGCTAAGTAGATGCGTGATTCTGTGACTTAATCGATTACGGGTGTACTTTGTTATCCAATGATTCCAATGGTTCAATTCGTCGTCGCCCGTCACCATCAGTTTTTATTTTTTTCAGTTCATTGTTTCTTAAGGCATGGAATTTTCAAAACGCACAATATTACATGTTCCTGCACGTAAGTTTGCGTGAACTTTGACGTGTTTAAGCGCTTAAAAATATGTCAAAGGGCAGTAAATATACGTTAGATCAACTTTAAAAGTGAGTCATGTGTCAGATAATCTCACTGAGGTTTTTTTACGCGCATTTTGCAACGGTTTTTACGTGGATTTCCGATGTTACGCGGTTTTTTTTAACGCGAATCTTCAATGTTATGTGGTTTTCTTGTTTTGATTTAAATATGCACGAAGCATCTAGATCTGGTGTTATTTTAAAAATTTTTAAAAACAATTTGTGACACTTAGAAAATTTTCGGTTCAGAAATAAATGTTTTTCAACTGGTTATATCTAGTTAGAATGTCCCTCTGGAGCTGTGTTTCAAAACAAATTGTAATTATTTTCAAATTTGAAACCCTCAAAAATTGGAAAGTAGTAGGTCAAACCCTTCCAATGAAATGGCACATTGGAGCTTCAGATGTGTACATTTTAAAATGTGGATTTAATAAACCATCAATGATACGGTTTTCGATATCATAAGTAATTTGAACGCGAGGACAGTTCAAACATTTCGGGCAGACATGACAGTTTCGTCTGTACCCAACTCCACCCAACAGCTACTCATTTCCTACGCAAGGCATTGAGTGACCACTGTCTAATCAGCAAAAAAATAAAAATAATGCAGTTTATGCGAATAGTATGAAAATTAGCGACCGTTCGCGAAACTTACCGAGATTTGCTGCAGATCGACTGATGTTCTCACTGTGTTCAATTTCAATGCTTTTTCCACTATTGAAAGGCACTACTGGATAGCTACGAGAATCCTGCCGGGGAGGAAAACACTTCAAAATTTTCACTTGCAACACATCAAAAAATGGCAATGCAATCGTCCGTAGCGCACAGGTTCAATCACTCACTAACACAGTGCTGTGAGTTCCACAAACAACGGCACTGCTACTGAAGAGACAGAACAGACACGATAGGCGAGAGTTCCCTGTTGTTTACGTTCTTTCGCGTGATTCTTCATTGTACAGATTTTCACAACATAAATGGCGAGAGCTCGCAAATTGACAAGAGTTCAGGGTTGCCAAACGTTGCTAGTTCAGTATACGAAGGTTGAATAGTACTAATTTCTATTAAATCTTCAAGAGACAAGAGAGAATTTTTTACCATTGAGGGGTAATTTTTGACAGCCACTGAAGTTCTGATGTTGGGTTGAAGTTAATAATTCGTTCGTTTGATACAGTTTAGTTGAGCTTCAAAATGAAAATACAAATAACGGAAAATAAAACCAGTGTTTGCATAGTTCAAACGTGCACTACACATTTTTATATGTTTTGTAAGGTAATAGTCTAAAATCGCGTTCTCAACATTTGGAATAGATAAAAACCACACAAAAATTCAATTTATCTGACAAACTGTTCTGTACCATGACTTATTTAGAAACGCTTTGTTTTCATATCAAGACATAAATTCTTACTCGCTGCTTTGCAAAACAGAATACTTGTTCGTGAAATTTTAGTCACCACGTTATTGGTATTGGTTTGTTGAATTAATATATTTAATGTTGACAAAAACAGCTCTAAGGTTTTTTGGTGCTTGAGTACACATTCTAGTTATCCATAGTTGTAATATTTTGAAAGTAATCATAATTTACTATTGTTTTTCTCCGGGAACATATGAAAGTTGTTCAAATACAATGAATACTGAGATGCCATGCCAGAGCAGAGTTTTTTTTTCTGTGCAATGCACTCAAGTAAACGATAACTTGTTCTAAGGTTATAGAAATCCTATCATTTCGTTAAATAAAAATTCTATTAAAGTTAAAGGGTGGTGTTTTTGTTTCATATTATCTTTCTAAATGCTTTCTACAATGCAATCAATTCATATTACATTCAAGAGGATTTAAATAAAATTATTTAACAAAATTTTATTCATTTCAGAGCACATTACAGCTTCTTAAGATACCTAACATTACTCAAATTTTGCTTATTTTTTTTATGAAAATACGGAATAGTTTATACGTTTTCGTTTGAAACTTTGTTTTTCTTGATATTCAGCAATGAATTCAACAACAAAATAAGCTCTATGAATCAATTTTCAACATCCACTTTGAAGAGGATGTCCAGTTTAGTTGGTGCTCCGGTATTTATTGGACTGAACTGGTATCTTCTTGTTCTATCCAAAATCAGATAGATGACTGGCATCAACAGTTTTAAATCAAATTTTAATTTTAAATGACAAACAACCACTATTTTTACCTATATGTACTAGCAAAAACACCGAACCGGCAAGTATACTCAGGAAACCAACAAACTAGGCAACCCTGTCGATGAGTGCACTGGCTCTATAGCACTTGTCAAATTGCGTGACCATTTTTCTTCCTAGCTTCTTTACCCAAATCCTACTTACCACTCACTTCACACCGCAGCACCTGAGTCGTGAAAAAGGATTCTTCTTTTAAATTTTATCTACTCTCACTGCAGTCACTAATACACAGAATTGCGCAATTTTGCAATTTTTGGGGAAAATTCACTAATCGGGGCTATTCTGCTGCATGCAGATATATTCGAGGAAAACAAAATTCACAGCGAAGAACACAAAACGGGTTGAGAAGCAGAAACCGGCCACACAAATTTTCTTCCTCCTTCCGGAAGGTCGTCGATCGAAATTCCTTGCAAACGAAATAGCAAGGAATACGGAGCTCCGGACAAACACAATTTCGAGGGCACAAGCAGCGGTGTCTCGTCGGAAGCCGATACAAACTAAACACGGAATTAGCTTTAATTTGCACGGTTTTCAGCAAATTTTGCTAACAACACCACGGCGAGTGGCGCAGCACACAACATACGAAAAACGCGAATAACGCGATTAGGCTGATACCGAAAAATGACAGACTTCAGAGAGTTCTGTGTATCCCGTGTGTGAGTGAGTGTGGGATCAGAACGAGTTACCCGAAACACTCGCGGATTGATCCACACAACCGCCGGTGTTTTGACTGGTACGTGATCTGAAAATATCAGGAGCTCACTCTCTCGAGAAACTTGGTCGGCTTCTCTCTATTGACGGTACGTTGACAGATCTGTTCGATGTAGACCGGTGGTGAGTGATTCGAATGTGACCTGATAATCGTTGGCGACAACGTGACTAGCCTTAAAATGTGATTGGCCATATGGAATGATTTCGGAACATCAATAACTAATAACCATCAAGACCATTTCCTCTAACATGTTTGAACAAATAAATCAATTGACAATCTGAGATGAAAGAAGAATCAACCGTTATAGCACATTAAAAGAAAGTCACATCATATTACTTTTACTAGCGCAGTGGTGCTAGATACATTAATGAATGAGTCATTGTTCGGACTTTGTACCGGTTTTCCTTCAATAACTTTTTCTGCAAAGGTCGGATTGTTTTGCGGTCTTCTAATATTTTCTTCCTCATCATATCACATGCACTGATTTTTAGAGTTCATTGATTGATCTCCAGCCGATTTTTTTGTTAAAAGTGAATTTCTCCATACTAAATCCCATACAAACTTTAAACCTCGGGCGGCCTATGGGACCCAAATGGACCCAAAAGTTTGGTGGAGCTGAAATCGATATTTTGTCCCGCCCTAATCATCACCCTCATTCTTGTTTACGTCCGTATCAACCATTCGACGAATATACTCGTTTAACACAAAATATTGAAATACCAGTAAAATTCTTCAAATAAATGCTAAGCGATGAAGAAATCACTCAAATTCCCTTGAGTAACCATATGCGAAACGTTAGAATGCTTAGTTTCGAACGGTGCGTGTATTCGAACATCATTCGTACGAATGAAATGTCCCATTCTCGTTTACAGACGAATAAATGAAATTCAGTGGTTTGGATTCGTCAGTTCAATGTGGCGAATGAACCGTTCGAATACATTGAAAACAGTTTATCCGATTTCCAACGACTTTCCTTTCGAATGTGAAAGTGATTTGCAATCAACTGAAAAGTTTATTTCTTGGATAAATCATTCAGAAATTTTTTTTTGTGAGCATTCGAATAAATGGGCGGTTCCAAGTTTTATCGCATCAAATTTTACCATATCCATTAGGTATTTTATGGAAAATACACCATGGGTAAACATGCTTTATTTTATTTTGAATACATGTTGTTATCAATGTATTAAATATGTAGACTATCGAAAACAAGAATAACGCTACATATTTTTAGCAGATACTACTGAGTGGACTGCTATCCGCAATGCTTGTTTTTACTTTGCACGAAGTTTAATTTAAAAATTTTTATCGTCGACTTGAATAAAACAATCTTGAGTACGATATTTATGTATTATGTAGCATTCGTCACTCATTTGATGCTTGGAATCTTACTAACAAACTACCTGCGATGCCGGTACTTCCTTTGCACAGGAATCGCGTTCGTACACATTTGTTCGTATTCGTTCGAAAGTATGTATTCGTCGAATGGTCGATACGGACGTAAACAAAATTAATGATACAAAATTAGCAAAAAGCTTGTTAAATAACAAATGAGATCAAACGTTCTACAACACAACTTAAGCCTGTACAAGCACTGATGGTTTAAAGTTAAATTGGTATTGTTCTTATACATGTATAACAGTCGTATTCGTACTGTATTTTACAGTATTGTACTGTATTTGCGAACCAAATACTGCGCATTGCTTTTTATCCACGAACGTATTGTATTTTAATTTATGCTGTATTTTTCCACTGGAAGATATTGTATTTTTCATATTAAAAAATAAATACAGTATACTAAAGCTTTAAAGCGTCGCATTTTGATTGGCGCCAATACAAAACGTCAGAAAGAATAGTGACAACACGTAGCGAATGTAAATACATGCAAACAACGAATTGTAATTGAATGTGGGTGCAAATACACGCATACAAAATTTTTATCATTATTCGTTCTTACTCAGAATGCGTCACAATAACTGAATCAAAATCGTCATCAAAAAAGGGAAATAAAAAAAACTACCCCAGATATGAACAAGCTACGAGATGTATTTTCTTGATTTTTATACCAAATGCACTGTTTTTCACTAAAAAAAATATGAGCGTTATGTATGTACGATGTTTGAAAGTGCGATTGATTCGAACGTAAACAGTAATACGAATTTGACATACTTTCAAACGTATCGCATATGGCCGTAAACAAAAATGAGGGTGGACAATGGTCGACTGGTAACGAGTAATTCGGTCAGACGAGACTAAAACAGTGCTATTTGGTTCTGATGATATCACACGCAAATGGAGACAACCTGGAGAAAGTCTGGAAAAGCATTGTTTGAAACCTCAGTAAAATATGGAGCAATATCAGTACTTTAGAAACTCGTAATAATTTTTTTTCAAATTGTCAGAAAATATGTATCTTGGTTTGGGGTTCAATGGCATTGTGTGTTTGGACAATGGAAGTTTATTTGATCATACTGAAGCGAAATCTTCCAACAAGTGTGCAAAAATTAGAGGGAAGGTCGCAGATAAGATGGAGATCCAAAGCATATCTCGAAATTTGTGTCAAATTGGTTCAAAGAACGCAAAATCAACATTGAACATTGAATGGATATACATTTTGTTACACTCATTTTAAATAAAGTTCAACAATTGGAATCCACGTGTTCTTCTTCTTAAATTGACTGTTTACTTTCAGAGATACAAAGAGTTACTAAATTACCTATTGAACTTCAAAATAAGAAATTTCTTTATTACTGTTGGTGGATATACTTTTTTCACATACTGTACTTCTGCTAGTAAGAAACTTTATCGATCACGCCGAACTCTTCAGATTATTCCCTGTATGACTATTACCTTTATGTTCGTCGAAGGAATCGAGAAAGGTAAATTTTCGGATCAAAGAGTATATATTTTTTCAAAACATTCTTTTGAAACATTTTGCTATTTTTATTTGGAAATCTGAAACTGAGTTTCATCAAAAGATTGTCTGAAATATATTGCTACTAGTTGGATTTTGTAAATTTTTTAGTGGAAAATACGGTGTTCAACATATACTCTTGTAAAATAAAAGGCACCAAAGTTACTCTGCAAAGCTCTTACGCACACCGTGATAACCATGCCCACCGTGGCGATTCACCGACAAAGTTCCAAACCGCGGGTTGACCTTGGTGGCGAACATCCAGATCGTCGGCATCATCCCAGTCGAACGGCTTAATACGTTTCGGTCTTGCAGCCATCGTTGAACTCGACTCTTCATCCGTAACAGTGTCCATCGGTTCGACACTACGTTTGAATGCCTGACCGTCACTGATCGGTTCGAACAGTGGACCGGAATAGGCCTGGAATATCACCGTTCCATTGCTACCGTTGGTTTCGGAGAACAGCTTCATGTCGATATTACCGAATGCCGTCGGTTTCTGTTGATCTAGGTCACCGCGGTAGGCACTCTGACGAATAAATTTGGCCAGCCCGTCAAGATCAGTAATGTTGTTGAGAATTTTCTCTTGCTGCTGTGCGTTAGTGGTTTTGTTTTTAACGTGACCAATGTCTGCTAGTTCCTGTAGGTGAAAAAGAAAATTGTATGAGCAATGGCTGTTGCTTTGAATATATCAGCAAAATGTTTCTACATCTTCTTACCAAATAAATCCAATTATGAAGCATTGTTTAAATAAAAACATTATATAACATAACTTATGAATTTTATATACTACGTGCGCGATATGTACCTTGAAAATGGGTACTCCGTTCCCTAGCCAAAAGCCATCCTGTACAATTTTCTCGGTCATATCCTCCGCGTGCAATCGTCCAGGAAGCTGATCAACAACCCAAAACAAGCCCCCGTCGCTTATTTTTCCGATAGAGGTAGATTTTCGTACATGTTCTTCGAAATCCACATCCACGTAGTCATCCATGTGCTTCGTTTCAGTTCGTAGTCCATCGTACTCAAATGTTTCGATCTGGTTGATGAGTGTTTCTTCCGTTTCAGCCGACTCGTCGGTAACATTAGCTTTATGGTTTAGCCGTTTCATATCTACAACCAACCACTGCTTGGCACCGGTTGATGGACTTCGTGCGAAATACTTTGCCCAAACGCGTCCACTGTGTGCCAATCGATTAGACGCCATCACCCGGGGACCGAGAGAAACCGAGCGCACGAGATCAATCTTAGTCCAAAGATTCAAATTATCATTCTCTATCTTAACTCCAGCTGTCACCATTTCATGTCGCTTTCCAGATAGCATATAAAAATCATCCATGGATGACAAGGCAGCTGGGAATCCGGTGAATACAATGTTCGTACTGGGAACCACTCGGTCAACGGAAGCTTCGGATGAGAAATGATAGTTCAACGTGTACTTTTTTACCACTCTCAGCATCGACGAGTAGCTGCCATCACTTGCGTGACCCATCAAGATCTTCACTAATCCGCCATTGTCCTCCAGAATTTTCAGCAGAAGAATGCCTTTGTTTGGTTCCACATAAAGGCCACTATGTCCATCCAGAAAATTCATGTAGTATGCTTTCAGATCTCGAATGTCGACTGCACTGTTCATCAGCAGGAAGTCCTCCATCGGTATCTCGTATTCCATGCGCGATCGACGGACACCTTTACGGAATCCGAATTCCATTCCGTCAAGCTGATCGTAAAACAATCCAACCTGGTACCAGTAATGGTCATGCTTGCTCTTCATGTCGGCCATCTTTTTCACCGTCTCCATATTGGTAGTCACGATACGACGCAGCCAATCGCAGAATTCCTCCGACTGATCGTCCCGAGTGCATTCTGCATTGATGGTGCTAGATTAAGGGAAAACATGAAAAATGAGTTATCAATATTAGTTTATCATAAAATTTACTCACTTCATCCAATGGAGATAGATGGTATGCCAGCTGAGCGCTCCCTCCAACATGCCGGCTGCGAATGCTTGTATATTGTCGGGATACTCGGGCTGAGATTCCAGCTCCACTTGGGACCACCCATTTTCGAGCAAACTGTTTCGATAACAGGCGCGCACGGCACCTCGCGGCACCGTGTCCAGTTCGTTCCGTTGACCCCAGAATTCGACACGGAATCCGGAGTTACGGGCCCAGTAGGCGGTAGCACAGTACGTTCCGTCGTACACGGGTCTGTGAATAAAGCAAAAAACGAAGTAATTTTATTGTCGATTTCATCAAGGCTTAGTTTAGTGTCGTTTTGTAATCTGGTAAAGGTTGATTCATTTTTCCATGAAATATAATATTTTTTGCTCTTTTTGGCAACACTGTTTCTGACAGATCACGCGTGAATCGTGCCTTGTGTCATTATCCGTTTGGGCTATTAGAGTTTTTACCGTCACTGCTAACCTCAATCGGTTGAACACATTTTGACAGTTCAGCAGTACTGTTTGTAAACAGAGATTTTTTTGTTTCTCTATTGACAAATTGGATGAGACCATTTACGGTCCATATGGCCTGAATAGAGTTTTAAAACATTTGTTCATGATTGGATACGGTTTGTTTTTGAGATTTCTTAAATAAAAGTAACTAGTTGCAAAGCGTAAAGATGATTGTTTAAGATGTATTCTTCGATTTTTGTTTGCGCTTGTTTGTAAACAGTACCGCTGAACTGTCAAGGATGAATGCTTGTTCATTTGTAACGTCACGATAAAAAATCTAAGTAGGTTTTGAACGATGACGACACAAATGAACTGTCGATGAATCAAATTCTTTTTGACAGTTGCCGTGTGTTTGTTTTGTTTTGCGACTGCAAATTAAAAATTGAAAAATGACGAGAAAGTGCCTGTTAAAAACGTGTTCCACAGTGAAAAAAACTAAATAGATTGCCCTGTGTGTGTTTCCAGCATCAAAGAGCGAAATTTGTATAAATTTGTTTAGTGTGAGGCGACTTGCAATTTTTACATTCAATCGATGAACCTCTGATGAACTTTCAAACTGTAAACAAATACACGTCGACTGTCAGAAAAAAGTTCTTTCTGTTTATTTTGTGAGGTTATGTCATGTTCGTGCAAAACCCTATAATTCAATCATGAATCGTTTGGTCAAGATCCACTTTTTTATCTAAAAATTATGTTCAACGACGAAGCTCATTTCTGGTTGAATGGATACGTCAATAATCAAAATTGCGAGCTACCAATGCATCCCAAAAAAGTCACTGTTTGATGTGGATTATGGGCTGGTGGTATTATTCGTGAAAAGCGGGCAATATGTTGGAGAGAGTGTGCCAAAATTGGACTTCACGCTTGGGCCATCTGAAGCGGAACCGCGGCCAATATTTGCATGAAATTATCTTCAAACATCAAATAATATTTGATCGTTCTATTGAATCCAATAAAAATTTCATCAATTTTCTCAAATTTGTTGTTTTTTTTTTCAATGTGGAACACATTTTTGTTTTCTATATAGGGGTGCAAATTAGAAACTCAAGAAAAATACACGTAGAAATGTGGTCAAGTTTTGAACAATTACAGCTCAGTCAATTTTGTATCAATTATTAATATTATGTCACCATTTGATTGGAAATATTTCTACGTATTGATTTGAATGTTCATAGTCATGTATTTTCAATTGAATATCAATGAAATGTTGATTAATAGCTAGCAGTGTCCTATTTTGTCAGCAAAAAATCTCCGGCATGCTGGATTTCCCTGCCATAGTCGACGGTTTTGAAAAAGTAAGCGTTATATCAAAGTGAAAGCATTGCTCTGATTGGTCAATCGATGCTGAAGCGAAGCTGTTGGAAGCACGCGAATCTATAAATATAAGCAAAATTATAGCTAACGTTTCAGTCCTACGAGTAGCATGCAAGATGTAGGTTGTTGCTAGACAGCAAGACAAAAAGTGTCATAAAACGATTTGAAGCTTTAATTGGTATGCTCTGATCTAGTGTCATGCAAGTTCGGATGAAATTCCATGTTATGTCGTTTCGCCTGAGAAATTGACAACTACCCCAGGGTAAATTTTGAGTGCATAAGATTAATTTCCAATTTAAATAAGATGAACTCGATTGATAATAAGAAAAAGTTTATCGCTTCAACCGAAATCGCCGAATGGTTGTAATGCTAGAGAAACGCTATAAAAATAACTGCTTGCATACAAAACTTGAACACAAGCTTGGAGAAGAGAAGCTTAAATATCGATATCCGTATCGCAAGCTTAAATATCGATATCCGTATAGTGTACAAACATATAATTACATACATTTGGGCTATTGGTGTAATTTCGTCGGCTACAAAACAAATACAAATCACGACATATAAAGTCTATATTCTGGGTTCGCGTGTTCGGTTTTGGTTCCTAATAAAGATCAATCTAAGCAGACTCTCGTGGATTTGCGAATTCAAAACTGTGATGATTGTTTGAACTGTTTGATTGTAGACCATTAGAAATTTTGGTTGCCTTGTTCCACATCAATGGCACGAACAACCCCATGGGGCTGATCCTTGTAGTTTTTAACCAAATTCTATACTTCTTTAAAAATCAGTCTTTATAATACAGTAGTTCAAAACGTACTGAATCGTAAACAACATGATGGGAAAAGCACGTGCACGGAAGCTCTACAGGAAGCTTGTCAGTCCTTGATAAAAGCGCATCGTCTCATCATTGATGACGAAACACACGTGAAAATAACCTACCAAAGCCTTGGTATTACATTCCTGTAGTGGGATTTGACCTTCTGTTTCAACAGATTTCGCAGCTGATTCAGAGTGTACAGAACCATTGCATGACTAATGCTACGATTCTATTGACACTACGAATCCTTCCAGGTCGGAGCTCGAACCTACGACAACTGGTTTGTAAGACCAGTGCCCTATGTATTGAACCGCCAGCCCGAGACTACGTGAAAATAGACATCCGGGATTCCTGTTTTTCGCTGTTGATCACAAATTTGATGTCTCAGAAGACGTTATAATGCAAAAATGTCAAGGTTTTCCAAACAACATATGATTTGGCAAACCATTTCCTTATGCGGAGCCCTTAATTTGTGCAAACCGGGACGATCAACAGATACGTAAACATAAAGGTATGCCTCCAAAAGTATTTACTTCTAATTCCAAGGCTACACAATGGCCCTATGCATTTTTGGTTAGATTAAGCCTCGTGCCATTACTCGAAACATATTTTGGACTTCAATCCTTCGAACGTAGCAGAGCAGGTGCTTTCGAAACATCCCAAGGAAGTAAAATTGGAGGAAGATTTAAGGAACAAAAGTTAACTTGTGTTGGTAATTTGTGTATTACGTACATTTTATTTGGTACGTATGTCATATATCTATGTGTTCATATATGCAGTGCAACGAGTTTATCAAAGTGGCTTGCAAGATTGGGTTTCCAACAATCTTTTTTAACGATAATTTATTCTCAAATGAATGTTAGGCGTGACATTTTGGATGAAATATCAGTTTTGATCAATTATTCATCAACGTTGGATGGGAAATTGCTTACATTTTATGAATGTAGATTTTAATTCTTTGATAAAAAAGTTAGCAACACTGCTTCAATGCATTTGTATTAGATCGCGCTACACAAAATAAACAAAACTAAATATTTTCTGTAACAAAAGCAGTTTTCCGAAAAAATAAATAGTTCTACGACAACATTCCATATCCATTGCCTTTCGCGTGTTAAATTAAAGGTTCTTATTGTGCGGGTTTACTTATAGAAGGTACGTAAATATCGCAATAATTTCTGCAAGAGATAAACCATATAGGAATGTGTTTGTTGCTAATCAAATGTGTCAGTGGAAGTAAGCTGAAACTGAAATAATTTTTCTCGAGCAGTTTTAAGGAAAACGGAAAAGTTTTAGACTAAAATTTTCGCTTTTCTTGAATTGCAATTTTAAGCAGTAAGAACTGATTGGTTTATTTTTTAACCACATGGAAGATTTATTGAGTAAAATCAGGAAAAGAAACGCCGGAATTTGTTTCTACGCACACATTGTTGACATTACTCATACGCTTGCAAAGAGTTTTGCTTCTTAAAAATATGGACTTTCATATAAAAATGTTGTTCCAAACGTTGTAGAAGGCCTTGGGAGTAGTGTTTAGAGGAAGGTTCATATATTTGTAAATGGTATTGAAACTGGTATTAAATAAAGAGAACATTAAAAAACGTAAATAATATCTTTGATTTAACTTTCTGAAAGTTTGGAGATAATGAGTTGAAGGGATTAATTTTTTGGTATGACAATTAATTTACTGTCCATCGTTTTCTACCACTTTTGCAGACATTCCGGACAATTTCCTTTCTCTAAAACGTGGGTGGTTTCGGATCAATTTACGCATCAAGGTAATTTTCCAATACTTCGTATGAAGTGAGTCGTTGTCCAGTAAGATTATGCGTCATTTATGCGTATGTTGGAACAGATAGAAATCCAAAGGTGCTATATCTTTGCTGCAAGAAGGTCGAGGTAGCACTTACCATTTCAGTGTTTGTGTGTAAGTTTTGACAACGCCGATGCTTAGCTCGAACGCATCAATTGCTGACGTTCGAATTCTTCTGTGATTTTTTCGAGTCTCACCAAATACATTACATCTTGGAACCGTGGATAATAATACTTTTGCGTGAACGAGCTTACTTCATTATTTTCGCTATTGAATTTTATCCGGATCTGATAATCCGGATCCGGACGGGATTAAAAGAACATGAGTGTTAAAAATTTCATGATACAGAAAATGGAATAAATCTTTGAAACGGTCAATTGCAAGTTTGTGTCATATGCATATGCGGCCCTTAAAAAAATTACAGTCTGATAATGATCGTTGCTGTGTGAAATTTCCCAAGAGTGAATCGCAAGTTGACAATTATCGCAGAAAATCGAATCGATGATTCAACTTGATGATTCTCATACTAGATTGCAATATTTCAAAACCCTTGTGTGGACCATTCACAGACATTTTCATAGACACAACCGAGACAAAGGTTATATGCACATAGTTAGAATAAGCGGCAATAGTAAAATGATTTTATCGTAATTATCAACTGCCTGTATAGAATCGGATCGCGAAACGAGAATAGGCGACCGTTTGTTGCTTCAGAGAGGATCCCCATTCTATGTCGATTCTATGTTAAATGAGCCATGCCGGGTTTTTGTTGTTGCGATGATATCCGTCTCTCTTTGATGACACTGATTCAATCGTGTGAAGAGTTGCCAGTGAGCGTTCATTGATACGATAAAAGCCATCTTTGAACAAAAGTACGAGCATGTTTTGTATGTTAGCTGTGCATTTGGTGGAATCAAATGGGTGTCTGAAATACTACGATTTGGATTAACATCGATAAAGGTTTTCAATCAAACGGTTGGGTTCAACTGATGTTCATTTCATATAAATCGTGCCGTGTAAATTTATTTATTTTTTCTGTGTGAATACTAAATGCTACAGACAGCAGAAGATGAAAAAGAATCATTCCTTTTCTCGAAAAACAACCGGAATGCTCAACAAGACAAGAGGAAGTCATTTTGTAGCGGACAAAAACATTTTTTCTGATCTGTTGATAAATTTTGTTCCACACTCTATACTCCTCAGAATTGACCCCTTTCAATTATTTTTGTTTTCATAGATGTCTGAGCCGCACTCAATGGAGATGTGGAAAAATAGCGTCACGACTATCACTATCAGTACTTTTTTATTGAATTTTATGTCATGGAATTTTAGACACAATATTAAATGTTCTTCCACGTAAATTTGCGTGAACTGCGACGCTCCTTTTATGTGCATCTAAAAAGATGTAGAATCACAGGGTTTTTTTTCGAAGTGAGGAGGAAGGAATAGTTTCGTACCCGAAAATATTTATGAAAGATGATTTTATTATTCTCGCCAACCGTTGAAATTAGCTTTAGAGAGAATGTCATGAATCAAAAATGTATCATAACGAAAGAAAAATCAATTTAATTTTGATTCGAACGATAATTTAACAATATTCACGATTCATTGAAGTCGGAAATATGTGATGATTTGACTAATTTTTACAACTGAATATATCTTCAAATGGTTGGAAAAATAAAAAAGAAACATGTTCCGAATTAAAATACAGAATAAACAATATTAAAAAATGATCATAAAAATACTAAAATACAAGAGAAGCACAACGGTACCACCTTGGGTGATTCCTTTTCGGTAATCTAGAAATTAATTATCTAGAAAGTTTTAATCATTCAAATATTTGTTATATGTATATCCAATAATATTACTAATCGAAACAATATTGACTCAGCGGCGTTTCGAGTCTGATCACTTTTTTACATTCATACACATTCATTGTACATTGAATCCACGAAAAAATCCTTTTACTTTATGATGACACTTGGCAACACTGTTTTTGACCGATAACGCGTAAATCGTGTCTTGTGTCATTATCAAACTTGTTCAGTTTGGTCTATTGTATTGAATTAAAATATTAAATATGAGTCGACTCACAACGTCCAACATTTCGTTAATGGGTGCTGGCAAAGTTGGAGGAAGATACACTTTTTTATCGAAAAATTTTATTCAGCAACAAAGCACATTTCTGGTTGAATGGATACGTCAACAAGCAGAATTGGACATATCTGACGTGTGGTTTCAACAAGACGGTGCCACATCTCACACGGCACGCGAAACAATGACCAATTTGAGAACCACCTTCGGCGAACAGTTTATCTCACATTTTGGGCCCGTCAATTAGTCGCCAAGTTTAACGCCTTTGGCTCATTTCTTGTGGGACCATATTAAGGCTCATGTCTATAAGGATAAACCAGCTACGATTGACGCACTGGAAGCCAATGTTGAAGCATTTATTCTTGAAATACCGGCCGATATGTTGGAGACAGTGTACCAACTTGGGCAAGGGTCATCTATAGCGGAGCCACGGCCAACATTTGCATGAAATCATCTTCAAACATTAAATTATATTGATCGTTCATCAATTGATTTCATTTCATCAATTTTCTAAAATTTGTTGTGTTTTTTTTAAATCAAAACCTATATCTTCCAAAAAATCACACTTTGGTCAGTTTTAGCTTTTTGTTTCTCTCAAACAATACTGATAGCTAAAAAAACAAATACTTCTTAAAAATGTATAACGAGACTGAAAAAATTGAAATTATTCGATTCGAATTCGAATTACAATATCCCTATTATTTATGAGACACGGTAGATCTCGATGACATTAAAAATGCACAAGCAACCTTCTCTACGACATTATCGAACCGCACCATGTGTCAGACGGTTCGATACTGATCAGCGATGCCAAATAGATTTACTGTCATTACCGTAGATTGACATTTACGGAATTACGCATCCGCTCTGCATGAAGACATTCGTTGACTGAGCAGACAAAAGCTATAGAGCATATATTTAAAGATTCCGTTTTGTGCTAAAGTTTATACTGTGCACAAAGGTGTAGTATTTTTCCAAGCACAGCGCGAAGCCTCCTTATTTTGACTGAAGCAAAGTTGCTGAACTGAATGAAATGCGAGGTGTGAATTAGGAGGATGACATCATTATGACATGCTGTGATTGGCTAGTGAAAACATAGGCCAATTCAAACCGATTGTTCAATGAATTGAAATACCAAAATGACGTAGTAATACATGTTTAAGTTAAACTTTTCCGACTGCTGCCAATCGAGTTATCTAAATCCAACGATAAATGACTGAGTTACAAGTGTTTAAAATTATGACAGAAACTAGTGGAGCGGCTAGTGGAGAGTAAGGCATTTTTAATGCCAAAACAATCTTATATATTTTATAATAAAGTGTTCTGTTGAAATCGGAGCTTACCTTTCCATCTCAGCAATGAAGAACGCTCCGAATGCGAGCATGAAGGCACCGGCCAGGATGTAAGAACTGATACGCGTTTTGTACCAGGATGCTCCGACTACCTTCAACATGGCGGCTATTTTGGTTTAGACTTAACTATTGAACACAATGGAATGAGCACTTTGCTCCTCGGAAGACACTTGGTTAACACTGTTGAGCTCTGCTTCAAGGCGCAAACACTCGATCTTTCCTTTTCTTCTATTATCACTTAGATTCCAGAGGACGGATTTCACTTTACACTGAACCGGTGGTGTTGATGATGGCCACTTGGTGTACCGTTCGAGCAGTGTGACAGCAGGGGGGGGAGCTAGTCCTGGCAATAGTTGAGGTCGGCGATTACCAGGCCCAAACCGATGAACAGGTGCAGCAGAATCGTGGAGATTTCGAAATAACAATAGCAAAATTGTAGGGTCAATCCGAGCTGGCCAGCCTCACAGCCGCCGGAGACTAGGACGCTCTGGGCTGTCGTGGACGCCAATTTGTACGGGCTGGAGCTCGCCGCGGCTACTCTCATTGGAAAGCGGTTTCGTAGTGACTCGGATCGAACCTGTGGAGCAAGCTTTTGATGCCGGCTACACAAAAATAAGTAGTCAGGTGATGACGACGAAACAAACAGAATGGCAAATTTTCGGGCTTCAGTTTGAAATATTCTTGGCAGCTGGATTCGGTGGAAAACAGAAGTAATCACAGCTTGATGGTTTCTAGAAGGTATCACGTGTGACTATGAGGTCACACCAGCACTTGTCAAACAGTTTGTTCCTATAAAGAAAAAAAAACAAAACGGGTTAGTGGGAATATTGATTTCGATTATCTTTTAAATATTTTGTAGCGGTTCCGAGAGATCAAGCCAGATTTGTTACATTGTCTTACTTAAACTATTGTTACTAGTCAACTTGTTTCATCTATCAATGATTAGCTGTCTCCTTTCTAGTATTCATCCGAAATATCAGAAATAACTTTGTTCCTGTAGTGCACACTAACATTTGCGAACCGCATTTTGAATTAATTCCATGATCTCATACTTTTAAGGTTTATCGAAACACAGAATCAGTTTCCGCATTGGAACACAGTATCATGGCTTTGATATATCAACAATTCGTTAATTAGTTAAGATAACAGCAGAGACAAACAATGCGTCATAGGGCTGAAGATTTCGTTGAACATACAAACTGGATACTATGAGCCATAAGATTTAATACGTGTTTAATATATCTTTAACTGAATCAATAACCATAGGACCCCATAACACATTAATTATCGTAATAACCCACCGTTGCAGGCTCCAATCGAACGAATTTCGGTTAGCACTTGTTCAGCCGAAACTATCACAAAACAAAGACTAGTTGGATCCGCATGAACTCTGCTTAGCGTAAAATTGTCGAGCACGCTTGCGCAGTGTTATGAAATAAATACACTTCACGTGACGACAACTATCAGCAATGCACAAAACTGCGAGTCAAACGCGACTTCCGTCCCGATGTCGTAAAGGTAAAGTCGATATGATTTCTCAGACGAATGACGTTAAAGTTTGCTACTATGAAAAGAAACCTCTTCGATGAACTTGTACTGCTTCAAACAATTTTGTTGAACTGTTCAGCAGCGCGGTAGAAAATGAACTGAACGTGATAGCCGACGGTGGGATCCCGAAAAGTCGAGAGCTGTGCGACGGAAAAGTTACACACAAATACAGCCATCCACTAGGCAAATGGTTATCTTGATGGGCAGGGAAAAACCTGAATGCTGCCTAAGTGTTATAAATATGAATCTCTACAGACACAAACTGCTGCTGGGAAAATGACAATTGTCTTATGTTTGATATAAAATAATTCACGTTCCTAGAATTTTTCCATTGTCCTGTCAATTTGTAATTGGTTGCCAGAAGATTCTATTTGAATACTTTATCATCTTATTGAAACAATTGAACAAATGTTTAAGACATGTCTGAACATCCTTTCTACCATATTCCAAAGTCCATTATTACTACGGGAATTCGATAGAATCCCAAGAAATTATTTATTTTTCACGTGTCATCATGAAAAATAGTCAAAATATCAAGAACTGTGGAAAATTAAATACATTCATGATTAATAAAATAGTGAAAAAATGCGAAACTAAATCTCTAATAGCATTTATTTCAAACCTTGCTGAAACAGCAAATATAGCAGAATCTGCATCAATTCGAAAAACATAATATAATAAAATGTACAAATACACAAAAATGTGTATTGTTATTCAGTAAATATGGCAAAATTAAATCTATCGAAATAATTAACGACAGAACTAGGTAAATGAGAAAACATTGCAAAAGTAGCCAGGTAGATAAAGTGAAAACAATAAAATTACAAAGAAAATCAACAGCAAAAACTAGAAAATTAGAAAATACAGCCGGGCTAAATAAATAGAGCATAGACACGAACACTAGTAAGAGTGTTACTGGAAATAAAATTTTCTCTTCGTTTTTTTCTCTTTTTATTATTTTGGTATTATCGGAAATCTTTACTTCTAAATTTTTACACAGGACAAAGACAGGATGGTAATCTGTAAATCTGTTAATTCATTCAAAAGGAATTTTCCGTGGCAATAGAAAGAGAAAAAAATGGGATAAACAGCAAAAACAGCAAAAATAGCAAAAATAGCAAAAATAGCAAAAATAGCAAAAATAGCAAAAATAGCAAAAATAGCAAAAATAGCAAAAATAGCAAAAATAGCAAAAATAGCAAAAATAGCAAAAATAGCAAAAATAGCAAAAATAGCAAAAATAGCAAAAATAGCAAAAATAGCAAAAATAGCAAAAATAGCAAAAATAGCAAAAATAGCAAAAATAGCAAAAATAGCAAAAATAGCAAAAATAGCAAAAATAGCAAAAATAGCAAAAATAGCAAAAATAGCAAAAATAGCAAAAATAGCAAAAATAGCAAAAATAGCAAAAATAGCAAAAATAGCAAAAATAGCAAAAATAGCAAAAATAGCAAAAATAGCAAAAATAGCAAAAATAGCAAAAGTAGCAAAAATAGCAAAAATAGCAAAAATAGCAAAAATAGCAAAAATAGCAAAAATAGCAAAAATAGCAAAAATTGCAAAAATAGCAAAAATAGCAAAAATAGCAAAAATAGCAAAAATAGCAAAAATAGCAAAAATAGCAAAAATAGCAAAAATAGCAAAAATAGCAAAAATAGCAAAAATAGCAAAAATAGCAAAAATAGCAAAAATAGCAAAAATAGCAAAAATAGCAAAAATAGCAAAAATAGCAAAAATAGCAAAAATAGCAAAAAAAGCAAAAATAGCAAAAATAGCAAAAATAGCAAAAATAGCAAAAATAGCAAAAATAGCAAAAATAGCAAAAATAGCAAAAATAGCAAAAATAGCAAAAATAGCAAAAATAGCAAAAATAGCAAAAATAGCAAAAATAGCAAAAATAGCAAAAATAGCAAAAATAGCAAAAATAGCAAAAATAGCAAAAATAGCAAAAATAGCAAAAATAGCAAAAATAGCAAAAATAGCAAAAATAGCAAAAATAGCAAAAATAGCAAAAGTAGCAAAAATAGCAAAAATATCAAAAATATCAAAAATATCAAAAATATCAAAAATATCAAAAATATCAAAAATATCAAAAATATCAAAAATATCAAAAATATCAAAAATATCAAAAATATCAAAAATATCAAAAATATCAAAAATATCAAAAATATCAAAAATATCAATAATATCAAAAATATCAAAAATATCAAAAATATCAAAAATATCAAAAATATCAAAAATATCAAAAATATCAAAAATATCAAAAATATCAAAAATATCAAAAATATCAAAAATATCAAAAATATCAAAAATATCAAAAATATCAAAAATAGCAAGAATAACAAAAATTGCAAATATTGCAAAAATTGCAAAAATTGCAAAAATTGCAAAAATTGCAAAAATTGCAAAAATTGCAAAAATTGCAAAAATTGCAAAAATTGCAAAAATTGCAAAAATTGCAAAAATTGCAAAAATTGCAAAAATTGCAAAAATTGCAAAAATTGCAAAAATTGCAAAAATTGCAAAAATTGCAAAAATTGCAAAAATTGCAAAAATTGCAAAAATTGCAAAAATTGCAAAAATTGCAAAAATTGCAAAAATTGCAAAAATTGCAAAAATTGCAAACATTGCAAAAATTGCAAAAATTACAAAAATTGCAAAAATTGCAAAAAATGCAAAAATAGCAAATATAGGAAAAAAAATTTCAAAAATAAGCTAAATTTAGATAAACTTAAAATTGAAAAAAACTAGTGAATATTACAAAAAAAAAATGCATCAAATTGCAAAAACCTGCAGAAATGCTAAAAAAATCTTTGAAATATATTCAAAACAATGCTGCAAAATTTACAAAAAAAACTTCGTGCAAAATGTTAAACATAAGTAAAATATTGCAATATGACAAATATACATAAAAAAATAGCAGTACTAGCAAAAATGGCATAAATAGGACAAAATGCAATTTTCAAAATAGCAGTAATAGCAAAACAGAAATTTGGCAGTTCGTGCTCGTATCTCACCCGACGCAGTCCAAAATCGTTTACGGTCGAAACAACAGAAACAAAGACAATACGCCAGTGAACAATAGAGTGTACGGAATGGTCAAATACGATTTAACGAAGCCTGAAACTTGGCCTGCAAGACCGAATTCAATTTGTATAGATTTCAAGCGTTGCAAAGTTAGACCAGCAGCAAATGAAATTGAAATCTTACTTAAAGAACGAATGCATCTAGACGCTAATAATGTAAGTGAGAATCAATTCAACAAGGCGTCTAACTGTGTGTACATTATTTTTAAACGTGAAAGCGATGCACTTGCATTTGCTTCGGTTAACAACGAGGTGCACAGCATTGAGTGTGACAACATTAAATACAAAATCCCTGTGCACATGATGGACAATGCCATAGAAGTACGCGTGCATGACCTCCCCGCAGGCCACAGATCAGTACGTTCGGGAGAATATGTCGCAGTACGGTGAAATCCTTTCCATCGAAAGGGAAGTATACCGGAATTTTTTCCCCGGCATCCGGAATGGCGTGCGAGTTGTGCGTAGGCAACTACGTAAGGCAATTCCATCTTACATCATTTGTGATCAAGGTGGGACACGTCCGTGTAAAACGTTGATTACCTATGAAAATCAGCTGGTTACATGCCAGTTTTGTGAACAACAGCACACTACGGTAAACCTTGCACTGAAACTGCGAAAAAGACATCTTCAACCAAAGACAAGGTCAACCGTTCAACAACGAAAACTAGTGAGCGCAGTACTCATGTTTCACCATCAAACCAACCAGCAACTGCAACCAATGTACGACAAGGCGCATCTAAAGCAACTAGCAACGAGCTCAAGACTACGAACAACAAGGCAAACGAAACGAAGACGGCCACCAACAACAATACAACCGATCAGGCAATGGATTACGAGACGAGCCACGAACAAAGTGCCCCTCAACCCTCGCAGGAGGTCCATTTCTCCTCCTAGGAAAAAAGTGACAACGAGATCCACTTCAAAAAATTTACTATTTAAAAAATCGGCTAATTCGGCCACGTAAAGCTTGTACGCAAATAGGACTGAATAAAAATATCTTAAATATCTTAAAAAAAACAGCAATTCATGAAATGTGTTAAACTTCACATGCTCTGATTTAAACGAAACTTTGCAAACGTCTTCAATATGACAAACAATATATTTGGCACGGATCAGGTGACAAATGTGACTCAAAATTGACTTTTTAAAAGAGCAAATGCTTTTTTGTAAGAAATTTTTCCAATTTTTTGTAGCTCGGCAACTGTTAGTTAGAAATCGATTGGAAGCTCTAAAAAAGAACAATTATCTACATATAAAAAATATTGTGATTAACCAGGCCGCGGTTGTGGAAAGTCCAGCAAACGCTTCATCATTAGTTTCCGATGTTTCCTAAATTTGAAGAACGCTCGTGTTCAAGTGAAAAGCTGAGATTCGCGGGATGCACCTTTATTGATTTTTATCAACAATCGTTATGGAGTAGCAAATATTCGGAGTTTTTAGTAGCAATGGAAATTTTGCGATATTTGCTTGTTGCTCATGAATCAATATTGAACATGAATCAATATAAGTACAAAATCTTGTTGCGCATCAACGAAATCCTCAAAGTAGGGTCGAACCATGATCTGGCAAAACGAAAACATTGGTGCTAATTGGAAATTCAAACATTACGGCAAACCGGCTGGCCTAGAGTATTGGTCGTCGTTCGTGAGTTCGAACGCATATTTTTTGCTAAACATTTAATTTTCAACTCCAGTCGAACTGGTTATTTGAACTGGAAGTTTCTCTTTTCCAATGAATGTGTGATTAGTGGTTGAACGGCACTTTGGTTTGAGGATTTGGTGCTCATACACCAATCGGGAAGGATTATGTCAGTGTAGTTCGTACGGGTACGACATTAGGTTTCATATCCGGAATCAAGTAATACATAATCCCATAACACTTATGTTGCTACCTATCCAGAGGTTTGTCAGTGCTTGCTTACCTAAAAATCGAAGTTTATAAAGAAGCGTACTTAAAAATGTCCTCAAAGATCGTTTCTTACAAATTTGTCGCTCTTGATTTAGAGAATCAAACTCTATTGTTTAAATGTCCGTTTCGCAGCAATAACTTGAACATTTTCACTTTTTGTTATCTATAGATTTTAGATAGAAAAGTATAACTAACGTTATAATACAGATACGCGTATCTCGGAACTTTTACAAACTTTTTTTAGATTATTCTTCACTTTTTTATCAAACGGAGACCAAGAAAATATGTCTTCCTGGCTTTTCAAGTTATTACCATTGTTTCACGTGCCGTGTGGGACGTGGTACCGTCTCCAATTCTTCCATTTTGGGCAAAAAAAAGACATCAATCATAACACGGTAGCGCTCGCCGCCATTCACAGTAACATTCCGCCTATCGCTACCCACCAACTACTAACTTATTTGGGATGTAATGGTAGCTTTTAAAATACTGGCTAGTTTTGCTAGTTGACGTTGACGATTTGGCTCGTCTTGGAACACTAACACAGTCGATTGCTGTTTTGTTTCCAGCTCATACGTATATATCCATGATTGGTCATCTGTTACTATCTTATATACGAGTCTGTTCAAAAAGTACCCGGAATTCTCATTTTTCTAAAAAAATATTTATTTATTCGTCTACATCTATATGGCCCCCTTCAAAGTAATCCCCCCTAGATATAATACACTTATGCCAGCGTTTTTTCCAGTCTTCGAAACATCCCTGATAGTCACTTTTTGTAATGCTCTGTAGCACTCTCAGCGATTTTGCCTTTATCTCTTCAATCGATGAAAAACGCTGTCCTTTCATGGGTCTCTTCAACTTTGGGAACAGGAAAAAATCACACGGAGCGATATCTGGTGAATAAGGAGGAGCATGATTAAAGTCTTGTTTTTAGCCAAAAAATCACGATCAAAATTCAGCAGTTTTGAAACGAATTTTGCTGCCACTCGTTTCATGCCCAAAACATTTGAAAAATTATGATGGCATGAGCCAACTGATATGCCAACTTCATCAGCAACTTCTCTAATAGTGATTCGGCGATCATCCATAATCATTTTTTCCACTTTTCCCACATTTTCATCGATTATTGACGTGCTGGGTCGACCGGAGCGTTCGTCGTCTTCAACGTCTTCGCGGCCATCTTGGAAACGCTTATACCACTCGTAAATACTTGTTTTTTTTCATAGCAGACTCACCGTAGGCTCTCTGTAACATTTCGCACACTTGGTTACACTTTATTTCATTTTTCACGCAAAATTTAATACAAGTTCTTTGACTCTTCAATTCTTCCATTGTTTAAACTAACAAAAATCGCCGAGCTCAAAAAAACACGTCTACACCAGCCGCTACAAGACAGAATGTAAACAATGAATACAGCTGAAAATTTCACCATACATTAGGGACATATGTACCAACACAATAAAAAAAAATTGACCACTGGACTCTCCAGACGCGCGCAATTAAAAAATTCAGGGAACTTTTTGAACAGACCTCGTATGTCGGGTGATGCACAGCGATCGTATTTTTTTAAACATTTCCTTGCACCAATCGACACGAGCCTCTTTTTGAGTGATTGTCAAATTGTGCAGGATCCAACGAGAGCAAATCTTTTCTTACGGCCAGGTGTTCATGCAATATTAAATGCACGCGTGTGGAACTAAAGACTGTCCCAGAAAGTATGGACGCAACCAAAAACCGCTGCCATTTCGCAATGGTTCGGAATCTGTCAATTTTTATGGCTGCGTCCTGTTGTTTACACTCTTCTCTAACCACTTGTGCAGTTGTTTATTCGTTTTCATTAGTTTGTTTCGAAATGCGTGGACTTTCAGCAGAACAACGTCGAAAAATTGTGTACAAATGGTGCACAGATCGCGGACTGTCACTGAAATAGATAGCAAAAATGGAAGGTGTAAGGGAAAAAGCCGTGCGAAATGCAATCAGGAAGTTCGGTGAGGACAACACCTTTGAGGATAAACCGAAAACGGGTCGAAAAAAAAGGCGTTCGAGCAAAAGAAGGAGGTTTCAGTTCGGCATGTGACCAAAAAAGTGGGCACTTCGAAGACAAATGTTCTTCGTGCTAAAGAACGTTTGAATCTTCGAACCTATAAGAAGCAGAAACAACCAAAACGTAGTCCGAAACAAGAAGCATCGATCAGGCCGAGGGTTCGAAAGCTGTACAATACGATTCTTGCTGGAAATTTGAACTGCATAATCATAGACGACGAAACCTACGTAAAACTCTATTACAAAACCTTGCCGGGACCACAATATTATACGGTGCGAAAAGGGCAAGTGTTAAACCAGTCCGAGACATCGATTGAAATCGAAAAATTTGGTAAGAAAGTTATGGTCTGGCAAGCAGTTTGTAGCTGCGGTAAGATTTCGAAACCCTTCATCACCACTGCTTCAATGAACAGCGAAATATACATCAAAGAATGTTTACAAAAACGACTTCTACCCATGATTTGAAGCCACAAGGAACCTGTTGTCTTCTGGCTAGATCTTGCTTCTTGCCACTACTTGAAATCAACGGTAGAATGGTATAGGGTAACAGAGGTATTTTGGCCACTTCACATACTTTGGCCCACCTAACAAACTTTATAGATTTCATAGAGTATTAACGATATTAAGTAACTCATTTTGCATCAATTTGAAGCTAATCACATTAAATTACCTATTGCGGAAGGGGTTTTTAAAGATATTACAATATTTGGTGGATATTTTTATATAGTGGGCCAAAATAAAATCAATCCTAAAGTGGGCCAAAATATCTCTGTTACCCTACTACCAAAAATGTCACATTCGCCCCAAAAGACATGAATCCACCAAATTGCCCACAACTTCGACCAATTGAAGAATTTTGGGCATTAACGAAGGCACATCTTAGGAAACATGTCTCGGCAGCCGAAACCATTCAACAGCTCGAAAAATCTTGTCGCCAAGAAGTCTGTACGGAATTTAATGAGGAACGTTCGCAAGAAGGTGCGCCAGCTAGTCTACGATGGCTAAGTAGCACATATTGAGAATAATATTCTGTTGTTGTAGTTTAATATTATCAGTATATTGAATAAAATTTGAATATCTAACACTTGTGAATTATTTACAGCGAAATTAAAGTGCGTCCATACTTTCTGGGACAGTCTTTAATGCCCAAGGATACCTCTATCTCACGGTATGTCACATGACGATCTTGCATTATCAGCTCAAGCACAGCATCGATGGTTTCTGGAAAAACAACTGATTTTGGACGAACAAAATGCTTCACAAAATGCTTTGGAAATGTATAAATAATAGAAGAAAAGTACCGGATACTACTAAATATTCTCAAATGAATGGTGTTAAGCGACTTTCATAAAAAATATGGTCTGAACCCAGTAAAACTGCCGATTATCCATGGTTTAATATGCTAAATCAATCATTTTTATACGAATCTTCAATTAAATTAAAGATGAAATAATCACATCTTACCAGGTATGACCTACTGGTCGCTTTGCTTGCATCTTTGAAATTATTTGATTGGTTGACATTTTCCCACTCTACTCACTGTTTCTGTAAATCATGAAGTACAATCACTGTTATACCTTCGCAATGTGCAGTCTGAGTAGGAGTGATAGTAATACCAAAGTTCTATTTCAATAACCTGGGCTGGTGGTTCAATGCATAAGGCTCTGGTCTTACAAGCCAGCTGTCGTATGTGTTCTAGCCCCGACCTTAAAGGATTCTTATTATCAATAGAAAGGTAGCAGTAACTGTAGTAAACAATGATGCAATATGCCCCTTGAAATGTTGCATCAAAAATCAATTGCATATTCAATTATTTACAATTAGAAACCAACATTTTTTATCCTCCCAACTTTACATTTTGTTTAAATAACCTTTATAAATCTTTAAAGCAATATTTTAATTCGAAGCATACTGTTGAATCGAAAGTGGCGCATAATGTCCGTAGAGTGACTGTTATGAGAAAATTCGTATATCAAAGAAATGGCTTTATTTCTCTGGATTTTTATACTGTAAATAGGAACATTAGCACTGCTATAAGTTAATTACTAAGTAGCAACCGACCATTAGACGTTTTACACTGTTAAAATGCTTGTTTAGTTGAAGCAATACCTTACATCGAAAAGCTGCCTAACCCTATTTTTTTTTAATATTGTCAAATTTTCAAGTAAACGACAACTGCCAAACTTGCATAGCAGAAAGATCTTACGAAAAGATAGTGTTAGTGATAAAACTGTGGTTTAGAAAAGTCTAGAACAATACTTAAAAAAGGAAGGGGGCGTTTTAACCAGCATGGGCGCGTTAGGTTGCTGTCAGAGTGAAAGCATCACGCGAAGCGTCGAGGAGCGCGTGCGAGCTAGTTGCACTCTGACATCAACCTTAGAATTCTTTCCCCTATTAAGATATTTAACGTTTCGTGTTTAGCTCTTCAGTACATAGCATTTGCACTTGAATCAATGCGCGACGAAATTCTCAACTCAAATTGAGTGATACATTCTTAACTTCGCTAAAAGAGAAATCGTGATAAAATTTGATTTTGGAGGATTGGTTGAGCTGAACTTCACCAGACAAATTCAAATATGGACATTAGCGCGTATAAAATTGGTTGAAATACTCTAATTTGTAGATCTTGCAGGTAAATGACAAATGAATCCCACTTTAGTTCAGGCTCTCAGTTTCCGGGATCGGTAAAACCAGAAATTGAGATTCGCTTTAAAATAGAGCTCACTAAATAGAGATAACTTTAAAATATAACTCACTCCTATATATCAGAAATGGTTATGCCAATTTTCGCAAACTTAGATTCATATGAATGGTCTTACAATACCATCAGCATATTGTAATTATTTATCCGAATTCAACTTCCTTTTCCGGCATTTTGAATGTTAAAAGTTGACACTATCTCCGAAACTACCAGGTAAAATCTCCGCCAATGGCCAATTCGACCAGCCTTGGATAACATTAACCAACAAGATCTCGGTTCCGAAAAAAACAGCAATTGTGGTCACATACTCCAAAATGCAGCTCACGAACTTTTCTCTGAGATGGCTGAACCGATTTCCACAAACCACAGATAACAGATATACAGGTTCAAACAAAAATTTCCAAAATCCTGTGTAAATTTTAATTTTGCTATACATTGGAAACACTACTGCCACCTACTCGACTATTCGCCGCGATCTATCAAAACGTTCCACTACGTTCCGGAACGATAACAAAATCCTCCTGCCTGTTACATAAATATTCGAACTATAACAATTTTAACACTTATTACACAATTTCCGTAGGTGTTAGAGACAAATTTATTTCCATGTCGCATAAATTACACGAGAATTCGATCGGAATAAAACAAAAATAAACCTGCCATTTTAACCAACAGCAAAACAAAACTCTAGCGGGAAGTGAATGTTGCACCCGAAATTGTGGCTCATGTGAAAGCGGCACCCAAATCGTGGTGGCACCTCGTGTCGATTGTGGTGATATCTGCAAGTGTTCGCCACGCTGATTGAGCAAATTTTACACACAGTTCAGATCACGAGTGCATAAATATTTCAAACTGTCGTTTAATGCGAGGTTGAACGAAAAAACCTTTCTAAATTAAGTTCGAAACTAGTCATATTTATAAATGCTTTTAATTATACTGGTTTCTAAATTCTAGTTTCGTAAGTATTGGAAATAGCGGTAAATTTCGCCAAAATGGAATTTACTTCAATATCTTACCTTAACCGATTTCCTCAAACTAGATTCACATTAAAGGTTCCATACAAAAGTTCTGAATTTTGTTCGGAATTTTTTCTAGAATTACACGATGATGCAAAAAACCTGAAAAATATTCTACATTTCACTAAAGACTAATCCATTTTTTTGGTCAGTTAGTTGACGGTCATACGACTATTCTGGTTCCGGAAGTACGTGAAATAGCGGAACACACATTGTTTTCTTTTGAACCGATATGAGAACTATTTTAAAAGTTTTTATATAAGACTAATAATGAAACGAAAAAGACATAATTTCACCAGAAGGTAAATTAAAACGGGTTACTTCGAATTTACACATAAATTTTAAATTTCGTCGTGTTCTAGGTGTGGAAGATTATCTTCGGAAAATAGAAAATTGCTGCCCACACAAGCACACTAAGTGCGTGACCTTCTAATAAACAGTTTTCAATTTTAGTCCACAACATTTCGCTCCTCATATTCCAACAGCTTCCATTCCGCCCCCGCTGGTCAGCTTTGGCGGTCGGTGATCCATTCGACGGAATAGAAGTTATTGGAAAATTATTCAAAGTCAGATAATCAGACGTGCTCCTGTTAAACCAACAAATATTTTAATTGAGCGATTGATGAGGGCCATAAATTCCATCGCTTCCGTTTGCCGCTGCGCCACGGACAAAGTGCAGAACTCTGAAGTGGCTCACTCGCACGTGCAACGTGTGGTAAAGGAAAGGTTTTCCAATATTAAACATAGCCGGCAATGTACTTGAGAAAGTAATTTTTTTCCTCTGCGATCAAGTGCCGTTGCTATGTTCATCACGGCACGAGACAGTGAATAAATAGCTGCGAGAATGCCATACATTTTTTTCAGATCATAAAAATGATTCTACTACTATTTTCACTAACGATACAGATGACAAAAGCTGACACTATCTCCAAAACCACCAGGTAAAATATCCGCCAACAAATGCAAACCTTCGTGCTTACCTTCGTCACTCGGGAGTCGTTCCGTCACGGGATCCAGCAACGCAGATAATTGGCCGTGTCCAACTAATGCGTACAAACTATCTTTTATTTCCCGTCGTCAGGAAAAAGCACCGGATCACTCGTGTCAACCCATCGAAAAGTGGAAGCTGCAGATCCGCTTCGTCTGGCGAGTGCCTGGTGTCTTCAACAGGAGCTCGCTTTGATGTTGGCTGAGAAGGTGCTGAAAATATAAGCGAAAAGTGTTGCCTATTAGTGTGGGTTTTTGGCGACCCCGGGGGGTTTGAAAACAAGGAAATTATCTGGATTTTTAGGTAATGTGTCAGACAGTGGTTTATACTTTTAATATTGATGGTTTCGCTTTGAGTCAGTAGTGTTGTTCCAAGAAAGGAATTTAGGATTGAAATATTTTACTTAGTACACATCTCATATTTTTCTTAAAACTCACGTCTCAGCTAAAAATCGAACACTAGGTCATCCGAGCTCATAACGGAAGGTTGCCCTCAACATCAACTGATAGTAACAAGACATTGTTTACATTCTGAATCAGCGGATCTGCTAAATGAAATCGATTTTTGTTTTATTTGACTCAACAGCCTAAAAAGTTATTTAGAACAAGCAAGGCGTAACGAATTGAATTGATCGTATTATCTCTTTCAAAGTTGATAAGCGTCACCAGGCGACTCTCAGTCATGACACGAAATGTTGCATACAAGATCCCATACATGCTCGGTCAGAAGTCTGTTCTCTGTGGCGCTACTTTGTCGTTGTGTTCGTTGATTGAATTATAAACATTTCTTTATCAATCCAGCAAGCTTCACATTTACGTAGCAACAGCTTATATGTTTACACATGTTCAGTCGTTAAGATGCCGACTCGTGCCAGCCGTCAGTAGCCATTGGATCAGCAAAAAGGGCACTAAAGTCATAACAGTACTCTCGTTAACGAATATGCAGCAAGCATTTTGGTGGCATACGATCTTGGTTGGGTTTCGTGTGACACACGCGCCACTCAGAAACAACAACGTACTTCAGCCACCCATCCAATAGGATACGTCAACTGTTCAGATTTTGGACTGACCAGCTGGACACCGGAGCTGCTTTGTTTACTTCAGGGCACTCGTGATAACCCATTTCGACGCGCTTGTGGTAGGTAGCGTAGTGATCCTATTTTCACTACGTTTCCAAGTTGTGAGCAAAATTATTCTAGTGAGCAACATTCTACACACCAAAATTTAATATTGCTAGAAAGGGTTCATAAATATGCAACTGCAAATACAACATAATTAGTACGAAAAACATGATATCTTGTTTGTTTGTTACTTTTTATAGCAATATTTCAAAATCAGGATCGTTTGCACATTAGTTTCAGCCAAATGTACTACTTGGGGGTTTTGTTTGCGGCGGGCCACAGAAATTTGATCGGTTTCTTCGTCACGACATTACTGTTATACCGCAGACAGATTTTAGTACAATGATTTTTGTACAACGCTGTACGCGCAGACATACATGTTTTTGCGTCCAAGATGAATATATATATATATATATATATATATATATATATATATATATATATATATATATATATATATATATATATATATATATATATATATATATATATATATATATATATATATATATATATATATATATATATATATATATATAAAGGGAAACGAAACAACTCAAAACTAAGCTTGATTTTCCCAGCTCCGATGATCGATGATCGGAACCAATATTTTTGCGGTTTGTAGCGTATTCCTAGTAACTGATTTATGACAGATATAATTAATGCCACTCTAAGTTATTTCACCAAACTAGTTATACGTCTGTGTGTTCATCGGATGACAGTTTCACTCATAAAAAAATTTATGATTTTAAAGTAATTAAAAAGTAACGTTTATTCTAGGATATAGGATTTATTCCTTCTTTAAAGGGGGAATATTGCGATTTTTTTAAATCTTTTGCATAATAAAAAGCATTATTCGAAAAACATTTAGTAATCTTTTCGGGGAAAATTTTTGAGAAATAAGACGGTAAAGGAGTATTTTTGAGGACGCTTCTTAGAAATCATGATTTGCGGTGCCCACCGTATCTCAGCAGAGACTAACCAGAAATGAATAAATAAAGCAGAATAGATGTAGTAGATGTTTTCCAAGACGCCAACATTTCTGTTTGATTTTTTTTTAATTTTTGGTGGTTGTTCAAAGTCAAAACTACGATTTTCACATAAAAATCCGCCATTTTGTAGCTGTAAAACCTCCCGAAAGTAACAAAAAACGAAAAAGAAAAATTTGAAAATAATTGGTAAAGTAGTTTTCAAATGTCGGTTGACACGGACTTTCAAAACCTGCTTTCGAGAAAAACGCGTTTAAAGTTCATTGTCTATAGAATCTAAGCAAATAATGTATTGTTCTAGGAGGTCCGTAGAGTTGAACACTTTCAAAAAATCATATTTTTTCTTTTGTATTTTGATATAATAATATTTTTTTTATAAAAGTTTTGTCAATTTTTTAAGTCAATCGAAGTAGAAATCTTGGGCCTGTGCCGCAGAATGGAATAAGCGTAGATAAAGCACAGACTAACAGACAGGACACTCAAATTGGATTTTTCAATCATTTTAGCGGTCATTTCGAATATTTCTTTAGTTGGGACAGTACTCGCATATGCCATGATGGCGCCACGTTACCCTATCAAAACATTCTGTTTGTCATCTAGATTGTGTTTTTTCATTTACCAACATAGTTTCCATTCATACAGAATTACCTGTAATCATAAAATAAAATTTAAACTGGAACTCCAATGGATTTAATGAAATGATAAAGAAGTTCCATGTATGTAAGGTCACGACAAGCAAGAATGTCGCGAACTGGGACATTGGATAGTCTACCTTGAGTACGCAAGGAATTTATTAGTTGAGATCTGACATCACGATACTCCACGCATGTCCAAACGATATCGCGATAACCTTCGCCACAAGCACAATGATTAGTTTCGGAAAGTCCAATTCGAAGGAGATGAGCATCTAACGTGTAGTGATTGGACATGAGTCTGGACAACAATTACCTGTAATGTATTGATTTGTATGAGTCCATGCGGATTTCATACAGGATACAAATTTAATACATATTGCCAAAACTACATACTTCTCATCCTCCAATGCAATACAAAATCGAACCCGTTTTGTTAAAATATTTACTTGCTTCTGGTCTGCCGCCACTTAATTTCGGGTGAAAATTACCAACACAATCAAAAATAATCTAGATGAACAACGTTGGGAAAAATAAATGGTTTCCTTCCAAAAAAGTTGAATATATTATCAACGTAATCCAATAATTTATTAGGTTTTTTACCGTCACTGCTAACCTCAATCGGATGAACACATTTTGACAGTCCAGCAGTACTGTTTGTAAACAGAGATTTTTTTGTTTGTCTGTTGACAAAATGGATGAGATCATTTACGGTGCATATCGCCTACATAGAGTATTAAAACATTTGTTCACGATTGGATACGGTATGTTTTTCAGATTTATTAAATAAAAGTGACTAGTTACAAAGTGTAAAGACGATAGCTTAAGATGTGTTCTTCGATTTTTGTTAAGGCTTGTTTGTAAACAGTACCGCTGAATTTTTTTTTTTTTTCATAAATACGTTTATTTCATAGGCAATATACATAAGTTTTTCTTCGCCGTGGCATCTACAATACATAGTACTTTAAACCTAATACATTTCGAATATCCTATTAGTATGTTGGTATTCATTAGTTAATCTAAACACTGTTTTTATCAAGCGAGTTGCTATTATAAATTACATTAAATGAAATACATTTATTTTGTACATGATCTTATAACTATTTCAGGTTTGTTTGTATCAGTTCATCACTTTTATTTAATATAAGATAGCTGGCTATTGGTTGAACTCATGGAAGAGAAAACAATCTAACATAAAATAAAATTTAAATTGGAACTCCAATGGACTTAATGAAATAATAAAGAAGTTTCATGTAAGGAACGTCACGACAAGCAAGAATGTCGCGAACTGGGACATTGGATAGTCTACCTTGGGTACGCAAGGAATTTATTAGTTGAGATCTGACATCACGATACTCCACGCATGTCCAAACGATATCGCGATAACCTTCGCCACAAGCACAATGATTAGTTTCGGAAAGTCCAATTCGAAGGAGATGTGCATCTAACGTGTAGTGATTGGACATGAGTCTGGACATCACACGAATGAAATCTCTACTCACATCCAATCCCCTGAACCATGCCTTTGTCGATATTTTAGGAATAATTGAGTGCATCCACCGACCCAGATCATCTTTATCCCAAGAAGCTTGCCAGCTGGCAAGTGTTCTTTGGCGAGACGCGCTATAGAATTCATTGAAAGCAATTGGTCTCTCATAAATTTCACCCTCAATAGCACCACGTTTGGCTAAAATATCGGCTCTTTCATTGCCTGGAATGGAGCAATGAGCCGGGACCCAAACTATTGTGTTTTGATAATTATTATTCAATATGACGTTCAGGCACTGTTTTATTTTGCCCAAGAAAAAAGGTTCATTTTTGCCAGCAGCCTTTGAGCGAATGGCTCCAATTGCACTCAGACTATCTGTGAAAAGAAAATAATGGTTTGGAGATAATGTGACGATTATACTCAAACTATAATGAACTGCTGCTAACTCTGCTATATAAACAGATGCAGGTTCTTGAAGCCTAAAGGAGACCGAAACATTATTGTTGAACATACCAAACCCTGTCGCTTCTTCAATTCGCGATCCGTCCGTGTAAAACATTTTCTCAGAGTCGATATGCCTGAACTTACTTGTAAATATTTTTGGGATTTCCAACGAGCGTAGGTGTTCCGGAATTCCACGCACTTCGCGCTGCATGGATGTGTCGAAAAATAAAGTTGAGTCAGGGACATTTAGGAGGCTGACACGGATAGGAATATATCTTGAAGGGTTGATTTCCTGTGACATATGGTTAAAATATACAATCATGAATCTTGTTTGAGATTGAAGCTCAACTAGCCTTTCGAAGTTATTAATAACTAGGGGATTCAGTACCTCGCATCTTATTAGCAGTCGCGACGAAAGCTCCCAAAAACGATCCTTCAATGGAAGAATGAATTCGCTCTAATTTGATAATATGAGAGTTTGCAGCGGAACGAAAGCAAACGCATCCATATTCCATCACTGAAAGTATCGTTGTCTGATACAATTTTATTAGATCTTCCGGATGAGCACCCCACCAAGATCCGGTTATTGTTCGAAGAAAATTTACTCTTTGTTGGCATTTTGTTATCAGAAACCTAATGTGTCCTCCCCACGTGCATTTGGAATCAAACCACACCCCGAGGTATTTGAAAGTCAAAACCTGTTGGATCATTCTTCCCATCATATGAAGCTGAAGCTGCGCGGGATCATGCTTTCTTGAAAAGACGACCAGCTCTGTTTTCTCCGCAGAGAATTCGATACCCAGATGAACAGCCCAAACGGACAAGTTATCTAAGGTATCTTGCAATGGTATTTGCAGATCAATAGCTTTGGGTCCAGTAACTGAAACTACGCCATCATCTGCCAATTGTCTTAGTGTACATGGGGATACTAGACAGCTGTCAATGTCATTCACGTAAAAATTATAGAGGAGCGGACTGAGGCAAGAGCCTTGCGGTATACCCATGTAGCTAATT